>NC_141328.1:4003680-4013680 GCF_037954235.1 Aulostomus chinensis
GGGGAAAAGAGGCAGGAGCCCAGGCTGCTGCTTTCTATCACTCGGTGCCTTTTTCATGCAGCCTTTTTTTTTTGTTTTTTTGTTTTCTCCCCCCTCCAGCTTCCGCTTTACTCGCCGCATGAAACACATAAAGTTTGTTAGATTTTACCGTCTGCAGGCGTGAGCTTTAGTTCCTGCGTAAGTATAACTGAAATAACAAGGAAAAACACTTGCTGTCCAACGTAAATGTGCAGGCTGCAGTGGAAACTCTAAATAAACAACAACAGATTTTCCCCACAGTGAACGCAACACCAAGGCCTGATAAACTTAATGTAGCTGCAGCAAATTAAGCTGCTTGTTTTCTTTGTTTGACTCTCAAAAACTCTGTCATAAATGCCAAAAAATACAACAAAACAGTTTTATTGTGCTCAAATGATGGCTGAATTCATCTAAAAGTGGGTTTGACTGTGCTACATAGCGTTTAAAACGAACCCAAAATTGCTTTGCAGCTGCGTAACCTGATGCTGTTTCCTGGTGACATCTGTAATGTTTTTTTTTCCTTTAGACGATTATTACGTCCTCTTCATGCTTCCTCCGTTCATCTTCAAATGTTGCAGCAGGTAGCATCCATCCATCCATTTTCTATACCACTTATATGTCAAGGGTCATGGGGGAGGGGGGTCTTGAGTCTATCCCGGCTGACACTGAGCAAGAGGCGGGGTTCACCCCGGACGAGTCGCCAGTCCATTGCAGGGCCAACAGGAGCCATTAGGGGTTCAATATCTTGCTCAAGGATACTTGGACATGGTCACTGGAGGAAATGAGGATCGAACCAGCGACCCTGCGGTTGCTAAACGGCCACTCTACCTCTGGGCCACGCCACCCCTCGGATGTAGCGGCTCATTCGAAACTAGAGGTCAAGTTTTGTTCCGTCCTTCATCAGCTTACCAGCTTACCTACCAACATGTTGAGGTGCAATTTTCAAGATCGATTAAAATGAAGATTATTTTCTAAATGAATCGATTTAATCAGTCTCCAAAATGTCAAGCGATTTTGAAACAACATCATCGTCAAACTGAGCGGTTCAAGATCGTTTGTTTCTCCATCTAGGACTGTGACTCTTCACCTTCATTCCTTTGTAAATGACCCGAAAAACAGCAAATCCTGGTATTTCAACTTTTGTGCTTGACGAAAGACAACAATGATTGATGGATTATCAAAACATTTGGTGATTTATTGTCTTTCTTTCACTGTCTAGCTGGTGTGTGTCACTGGAGCTGTGCAGTGTATAGCAATATTTTTTTTCCTAATACTTTATCAATATTCCAGCCCCTAGTACCTCAGTACAGCCTCTATAATGGGTATAATAACCCAGGTAGGACACAGTAGACACAGATTAAATCAGACTGTGGCCTGCTGCAGTTTTCAAATCTCAGCAAGGCCTAACATCCGTTAGATGCTACTTGTGCATCAATCAGTACTCATTTAGATGAACTGTTGTGGTGCTGCAGAGATGTCTTGCCTGGACATCATCGTCAACAGACTTAAAAAAACAACAACACATCTTAGCTTAGTACAGATCCCCACAAAAAAAAACAAAAACCAAAACAAACCCCGAACTTGTCGACGGGTTTTTCAATGAGTGAGAATAATCCCGTAAGTATTCAGATTCCAATCGCATTGTTGTATGAGTCAAAATAATCGAATGAAGATGTTTTTTTACATCCCAACTCGTGCAGCCTGGGTACACAGCAAGTTTTTTTTCCCCAGCTCTCTTGAAGTTTTCAGCAAATATCGTGGTATCACAACATACTGGAATGAAGTAGTAACGTGATCCATGTCTGGTGATAAGTATCACACGGTGAGGCCCTTGCCGGTTCTCAGCGCTATTATTCATGCTGGCTTGTTTATTTTTTCGAATGTCTCCTCACCTCACGGTATTTTTACAGTAGAGCTCCTTCCTTTGATGAACATGCGCGAGCGCAATTGCAAAGCCCCTCTTTCTCTTTAAAAGCTACTCATGACCTAATCAAATATGAAGTTGAGGTGATGGATGACTTCATTTCAGAGAGGCAACACCCCTTAGAGATCCAGGCTCGCCCCGCATTACAAATGGCTTCCTGATAATATTCCATCACTCCATTTTGTGTCTGTCACTCATTTTGCCAATGATACCAGAGACCTCCAGTGAACTCCGCCTGAACCTGTGCGATCAATCACGGCTCAGATCAAGCCTGAGCCATACCTGGCTGACAGCTCTTAACACCCTGTGTGTACACAAAGCGTGTGTGTGTGCAGTGACAGGTTACACCAGTGCCCACCACCAGCTTCCCTTATCTCTCCCAGCATGGCCTCGCTCCACCGCTGCCCCAACCTACGCAACTGCTGAACCGCCCCGCAAAAACTTTCCCATCAGCACTCACACTGCAAACCTGCACCGAGTCTTCAAAAGCAGATGGTCGTCAGCTTTTCTTCCCTCACACGGTTCCCATTCTTCATACCTGGATTTCCCTGCATGTGATCCTCCGCTGGAACACAACAGACACACATATGTCTTAGTGCTGCTTTTTTTTTTTGTTTTTTTTTTTTTGAAGAGATACCTGTGGTGTTCTTTTCAGTAGAGAGGCAAATATGGTGAAAAAGACTTCATCAATGTCTCTGAGCTGTGTTTGATGACAAGCTTATAAATCTAAAGTGGAATTAAAGTCATATATTTGATTTTTTTGAGGGGAGGAATTTGACATTCTTCCCAGTTACACAAGCAGATGATTCCCAAAGCTCGGAATCAGATAAGTCATTCTTTTATCTGCGAGCTCATCAAGAACTGGAGCTGCTCGTCTGACAGCGGAAGCAGAGTTTTTGCATTCTTTAAATGTTTGCTGAGGCTTTTACACCCATGTACGTCTGATTTTCAGACAGCTCTCCGTTACTGAAAAAAGTACCCACATTTTTGGGAGGTCACACACGGTGCCGGACAAAACCTGTCTTTGATTTAATGTCAATAAAGTGTCTCCAGAAAGTGTTTTAGTGTGTGTGTGTGTGTGTGTGTGTTTTTTTTGAGAGCACCCAGAGATTTGGCCTGTCATCTTTTGAGCTTAGCGGGAGTTCGCTTCATCTTCCTCTGGAGTGTTCAGAGGTGCAGAAACATTGTTTTTGGAGTGAAATTCCTGGTAAACATTCAATGTTATGTCTCACGTGAAGTCAGTGATAAAACCTTGGATCAAAGTTCAGTGCGCTGATGACAGACGGCCCTTTTTGTCCTGCTGATTGTATGATGTCACTGTCTAGGAGTAAAATGTAAATAATAGCTGCCGATGTGGGCTGAGAGGCTCACGCGTGTACACGTATGATGAATGACTGAATGTCTGCTTCAACTTTCTCAGTAATACTTCCAGAGCTTGAAGTAAATCAGCTGAAAATGCTAAAACCCCCTTTCAAAAAAAAACAAAACAGTATCGTTACTTATTTACATGACATCTGGAATGAAAATGTCAGTTTTACTAATCAGAGAGGAAAGTACTCTGAGTGATACGGGGTTGGATGGTTTGCGATCGGAATGCTTTACGCTGATAAAGTCCAACAACAGTCACTAACAGCTCGGACACTTTCTTGGGTTACAGCCAGTAAGAATGACAATATTGTGATTGAGCCGTGTTCTGTGTCTCGTCTGAACTCTGACAGGACAAATCTGTGAATGTGAGCTCACACAGTTCAAATGTTTCATAAAGGTTGACCGATAGCCGGCCTTGCACCGTCAGACGTGCAGCGCTGTTACGATTAATGGGATCAGTACCTTCTTAGTTTTATGATGTTTTCCTATCTCATTATATCCTTCCTTAAAATTCCAGTTAACTTAATAATCAGTGCTGCTGGGAGGACAACTGTTTAAACGTTCTCTGATCACGCCGAAGCTGAGGAGCACGTCAGCGTATTTTTGTGTTGGAGTTTTGGCTATTCAGAATTTTAAAACCAAAATTTTCAAAGTCAGTTCCACATTTCAGCTGTCGCTTTCCTCCATCTCTAAGATATCAGCCCTATGTTGCTGGTGTTTAATCTAATTCAAGAGAAATAATGCAGTAAAAGAAGTTGGGTAAAATCCAGTTAATATTTCCAGAGGACAGTTTGCCTCTGAGAGCTTTTACAATCTATCGAAGGCATGAAACCCTCTGTTTTTAATTGCGACTGTGTGATTTTAACTGCCAACCCTGAAGATTAACGGGCAATTTTGTTCAGTTTCAAACAGTAACTGGAAAATAAAGTCCAAATAATTACTGCTTACATGAAATTTAGCCACACAAACATCATCCGGGGGAGGGGAGACAACAACTAGATCTTATCTCATTTTCAGTTGTGTGACAAGGCGACAGATTCGCGTGTCAGACAGCGACGTGAGTTCAAAGTGAACCCCAAACAAGGACGAATCTTACAGACTTCAGCAGCTGGCCCACATTATAAGAGTTACAGAATGATGCATTTATTAACACATCAAGCTTTTGCGTGGATGGACACTAGTCCAGGATCCATCAGTCAAGAGTTTTGCAGTAAGGCTATTTAGAGTCTTTTGACAACACGAATGTTGGGATGATAGAAGGAGGAGGACGACCAGGAAATCCAAAACCAGTCTTTGAATCAAAGATGACATTTCATGTACAATAGACAGCCTGTGATTGAAATCCAGTTTGATCATTTCAAAGCAGAACAACAACATATGCGGATTTTTAAGATGTAATTCATGCTGGCAAAAAAAAAAAAAAACCAAAGAGCTATTACAAATTCAGTGGATGTCTAAAAAACACCTGAAGTTCCTGGTGGCATGATTGACAAGCGGTTAAAAATAAAATTTCCCGAAGAGGAATATGGTGCAGCATTAATAAGAAGTAGTTTCAGGGACAGGAGGGGGGACCGGGGGGCGGGGGCGGCAAATCACATGAGACAGTAATTTGTGATCAGATAAACAGATACAAATATCATTCAACACATCTTGAAATGAAGCCGTGACTGTAGATTTTTTTTTTTTTTTTTTTTTTTGATGATGATGATAAATGCAACCGGTTTTTGAAATGTAACGATTCAAAAGGCAGGCAGGTTACCATGTTTACACATACACACACACACACACACACACACACACACACACACACACACACACACACACACAAGAGAGTTCTATGTGGTCTATGGTGTGTTTAAGGACACAGTTTAGCTGAAAGTAGGTGAGGTTGAACAAGCTGACGCGAGCTGTTGTTGAAAGCACAGTTAGAGGAGCTTGGTGGGACTCGGCGTGTTTGTCCTCAGGGCTGAATGTAACAGATGACAGAGATCATTGGAGCTTTTTTTTCTCCTCCACATCACTCACAACTTGCTTCTTTTCCACAATTTTTATAGTGCGCTTTAGAGACAGACACCATTGTGATGTTGTGGCGCTGTTTGTAGCTAATGATGGTTCTTGACAAGTGGAAACTTGTCGTTCTCTTCATGACACGAGTTAATACCTCACACTTCATCTTCCCTTATTCCATCATTTTATGAATACTCTTGAATCAGATCTGCCACAGGCTTTTTTATGCATCAGAAACTGCAACCTACTGAAATGTAAAGGCTATTGTTTGTGTGTGTGCAGGTCTGCAGCATATAGAAAGGCCCCTGCATGCCGCGCTGCGACGCTGCATGTCAGATATGCAAAATGAATCTATTAGAGCCACAGCTGCCATCTGTGCGCAACTATACGATATCAGTGTGAGGCTGGTTAGACTGTAGCACCATGATCTGAAACAAACAGGAGCAGAAACATATCATCAGCTAATTTAAGACAAAAACAAAAAACATACCCAGATGTAATACCACTGCTACTTATTTGTGCCAAGTCACACAAACACAGTGTCTTTGATGTCATTTTGTGATTTATTCTGATTGGCTGGCGTTTTGCCACTCATACGTTGCTTATCAAAGCAATCAATCATTCGTTACAGCTGCGCTAATCAATATTATTTATTAATGTCGGGGCAGGTGAAATTCCCAATCCTTCCCTCCCACCAGCTTTTATTTTCTAATGGTGGCATGTTAGCTTTTTCTAAATGAAAGATACCGGTTTTTCTTCAGGACACGTCAGACATCCTGGATGAAGATTGTTGATATTCAAAGTCAAAGCCAAACAAACACAACCCACTGAAATAAAATGCTCTATCACATACTCCATCCTCCAAATTCATAAAAGTGCCAGTTAACGACACTCACAACGGAAGAGCAATACCAAGGAGAGCAGTATCACTGGTGACATCAAACAGTAAAAGTACTTAAAAACTAACGTGCGGGAATGTGAACAAGATCAGTAACTGCAAATCAACATGTCAGGTATTTGCTGACAGGTTGTTGACCTAAAAAGACTGTCCCTTACATACTACACTACGACTGTATATGCTACATGAAAAACTTACTGCAATGTCGTTCAAAACCCCAAAATCAACAAGGTCTGAGTTCATCGATATACTCCTATACAGACAGGTGGTCCTAAACGCAGCAGTAGTAGAGTCTTGACTGACTGAGGCGGGAGACAGGAGGGGGGTTCGTCAACATTAGTAACAACAGGAGACTCTCTCAGCCTTAGCTTGAAAATGCGTGTGGGAAAGAGATCACATATGAGCAAGAGGGGTGGTTGGAGCGGTAGCTTCTGCCTTGTAGCCTTTAGCTTAGCTTGTTTTGGTTCTCTCAGGTGCTACTGTCAAATACGAGGTCATTTAAAGTAGAAACGGACATATATGAGCTTGTCCTTTATGATGTTTCATTGCAGTTTTCATTTTTTTTGTCGTGCTTATGTGTGTATTTGTTCTTGACTGTCATAAAATACAGTGAACGACGTAGAAATCAGAGGGAAAAAAACCCCCCACTAATATACTGTATTTGTGTGTTTTGCTTGTCAGTGCCTGGAGTGTGTGAACATCAGCTCCAGTCGTGCGGTTTAAGTTGACGCATTATCTCAGGTGGAATGGCACTATGACCCAGATGTAACCGTTACTGTCACGTCAAATACAAAACTGATCAGGAACTGCTTTCATATCTGTCGGAGAATGAGTCAGAAGCTGGAGCTGTCAGTCATTCTGCGCAGTAAGTACAGTATATAGAACACCAAGGGAGGGGCTGTATTGTTCTCCGTCTTTTTTAACCCAAAGACATCCATGCAAACAATCTTTCTAACACTGCTGCTTGACCTATTTCCTCTCATGTAATATATCGTTAAAGCAGCCTTGTGAAATGGCTTAATTATTCATGCTTGATTTCAAAATGAAGAGCTTTGAGAACATGGCTCCACAGGAGGATTGACACACGCAACGGTGCTCTTACAAGCACACACACTGAGGCACACTGGGCCTGGCTTAACAAAAAAAAAAAAAAAAAAACAGACACACATACACACCCTTGACTGACTTCATACACTGTGTTGTGCACGGAGCATTAAAGCACGAGTGAAGATAAATGTCCTGTCAGCGCCTTTAATGATTTATTTCAAACATTTCACTCGATCCAATAAGGTTACAATCTATGGCAGGTAATTGTTTATACAGAAATTGAGGGCATTTTGTTTGTTTTATTGAGCATTGAGAAGAGTGAACACACTAACCTCAGAAATGGATGCACTGCCAGAAATATCTATTTGCTTTTTAGACTACGTCCTGCACTTGCAGCTCTCATCTCATATATTTAACATGCAGGGGTTTCAAAATGAAGCTAAAGCAAAAGACTGCACCTGAAGCTTTTATTTGCCCATTTCTTTGAGGAACACACTGACTTTTTAAGAAACACGCTTATCATCCACCCTCAAGCCAGACAAGAAGGTAGATACCCTTCTCTCCTCTCTGAGTATGTGTGTGTCTCTACATGTGTATATTATATATATAAATAAATATATATACATATATATACATAAATATATAATATGTATATATTAATATATACATGTATTTATTTTGATTGCTTAATGAATGGATCTTGTAATTGTAATTGTGCTTAATCACTTTATTTCTAACTACTTCTTTCCCAATTGTAAATTGTCAATAAACATAGTTGTGGCTCCGCCCCTCTGCCACGTGATTCCTCTGTCACATGTTGCGTCATCAGCCGCATCATTTTGGTGAGCGAGCCTTCTTCAGCGAACCTGGAATCGAGGAAGCTGTGTGAACCTTGGAGATAAGATGACGTTATTGGCTGACGCATGCTTATGTAGGCATGTGTCATATTCTGTTGAACAGGGAGACAAACGGTTTAGAAACTGATATAAAACAAGAATCTGCACCAAAAGGGTTAAACATGTTTTCATTTCAGTTCTACATTAAGGGTGTGAGGCCCATCCCTCCACATGGACAATATGCATGTGGGTGTCTGGTTTGCGGTGCACTATTTCCCTGCCTGCATACGCGCGTGTGCTGCAGTTAGGTGAGGCATCAGAGCAGCCTGTCACTTGTCCCTTGGTATTGCTTTAGTCTGCGTCGACAGTGTGTCCACCCTGGGTTTGTCAGTGTCTATTCAGACCTGACCTGTCTTGTTCAGCACATGGCAGAGGATGCTGATGGACATTTCCAGTTCTCCTTCTCAGTGTCCATCACTCTGAGCAGGATGCATGCCTGACGCATCTTAGTTTGAGCTCCTGAAATTTGTTGACAGTTGCAGAGGGTGGTCTGCAGTTCTGTCACCCTCAATTATGGGAGATGTGATCTGATTCTGACTTGAGGGATGTAGGTTGCCTGCTGTGCATAAATGCTCAATTGTGGGCGATCGATATCTTGCTAATAGGTTTTGAAAATTGAAAACAATGCAAATAGAAAGATGCGTAAACCCTGCTGAGGGATTTTGAAATACAAACCCAAAGGGCTAAGTGAAGGTGGGGTAAGTGACATTTATTTATTTTTTTCCAGTCCTGGTGGATTAGATTCATTCATCCTCTTTCATGTTTTTTGCTTTGCTGCCAGTCAATCTTGTGTTTGTTCTGTTAATTTCCTGCAAGTGGCTGATGAAAAAGAAGGAGTAGCTAATTAGCACTCCCTCTGTTCTGTTGAAGCAGTTAGTGTGTTTTTATAGGACCAGAAACAGAGCTGAAGTCTGTCTTCTAATGGAGACGGAGGCAACCCGATAACCAACATTGCCACCCATGCTCTCTTTTCCTCTTCTTGAAGAGGACAACTTCAGCTTTTAATAAACATGTAATAATAAGATGAAAACAGCTGGTCGCTGAATCACAGATGGTGCCGTTGCTGCCATCTCCAAGGAAGGGACCACACATACAGATGGCTCATTATTCCAGCATTTGGTTATGCATATTGCACAAAATTTTATTCCGATGCTTAACAACCAGTATAAGCAATACAGGTGTTACTATTTTTCATGAGGCTCCCCCTGCAAAGTAAGCAGTCTTGTTTTGGTCATATCTTTTTGATGCGGATCACTCATACAAGCCCACGAAGCTCCCTATCAATATTTCAGCGTTTGCAAGGAGTGCCACATAAATCTGCACTCAGGTGTGATTCACGGCCAAAGCAGCTGTCAGTCTCACCCAGACTGCAGCTCTGTTTTCCAAATGCACCTTTGTGTCATTAAGGTAACAGCCTGAGAACACCTCTGCGGGTCGTTGATTAAAACGCAGAGAGAGAGAGAGAGAGAGATATTGATCAGAACCAGTAAAACGAGTCAGCAAAGCCGGCCGAGAGCAAGGCCGAGCACAGGAGCGTGCAACCTTGACCTCCGTGAGACCCCGACGACCCCTGCTCCTTCAGCTCAACTTAAAAACTGTTACTATCTGCATATGAGTAGTTCAAATAGAAAATGTCACTGCTTAAAAAAAAAAAATGTATATAATAATTTGAATGAAAACAAGGAAAAGAATTTAGTCCCATGAGGGAAACATGCTCTTTGTTGAGTCCTTTTTTAGGTTGACTGTTTTAAATTACAGATGCTCTCTAATTGGCTACGGTCAAATAAAACCCGCCTAATGAGGCATTGCATTCATTTGCTTATTTCCTTTCATGTTGTTTCC
>NC_141328.1:4016180-4286180 GCF_037954235.1 Aulostomus chinensis
GAAGCTGTTGTGACAGTTGCAACAGTCAAAACTATACCATACAAATTGTACACGTCTATTTATTGCATCCACACAAATGGAATATTTTCCATTGCGAAATACATACTGAGTACACAGAGTACTACAGGGAATTGTACTGATGGAAGTATTTGAAATGAGGCATAGCAACTGTAAGCCGATTTAGCTTGCTGGCTAAAACATTTTTTCTCTCTACAATATCTGTATGTTCAGTAAAATGATGTAAAATCTTTATAATAAAAAACAAAAAATAAGATGCCCTGGTTCGGAGAAAGAGGATAGAGGGTTACAGGGAAAATGAAGCAAATTCATTTATCGGATTACTGGATATTTTTTGGGACGATACCCAAAACGTGACACGTTATGGTAAGAATGTAATGAATAATGTGATGTATGGCAGACACTCATTTTGGATGTCGTGGTCTCAGGTTTTTTTCAGTCGAGAAGCAAAGTTTGCGATCACCGGGGGAGAGTTGGAATGTTGGTAAACCAAGTTTTAATCTCAGTTTATGTGAAATAAATGAGCATTTCCTTGACTCTTACTATAGGGATGGTAGTCTCACCCCCGATGGATTTGGGAAGCCAAATAATGCACTCATTTGTTGAAATCTGTGAGAAATTTGCTGTGTGCAACACAACTCAAAAGTTGGGGGGGGGGGGGGATATTGTGAAAAATGAATTGAATGATGTTAATTTATTTTATTTATATTTTAGCACACAATTTGATGGGTAATTTGTGTAAAATGTGAAATATGTTTATGTATCTCTCTACTGCACTTTTAGCATTTTGTTTTGGTTTTTTTCTTACCTGATCCATGTAACTAGCTAACTTTGGACTGCTCCCATTGATCTGGAGTGTGTCGTCTTTGTTTACCCTCTGAACTGAAAGCAGCACGAATGCATTGACGTCAGGAGTGATGCATTCAAGACGGTTCAAATGTCGGAATTCCAAGCCTGAGAGTTACGACTTCAGATCTGTCTTGAACGCAGCAGTTGCACCTTGTAGTAGTTGTTGCTGTAAGCACTGTTCTAGGGGAGTTCTCATGGCTCATTAGCGTATCTGCGATTTGGCCAACACTTTAATCGTCCATCCAGCCAGGCGAGCTTTCCTTTGTCCTTAAGCACATTTCATTTTAGCTATTGCTGATGATTTGAACAGATGATTAAAAAGTAGCAAAATCATATTGGTGTAAATTTCGTGATATAATCATTTCATTTTTGCTGAGAGGTTTTGATGAAGGTGACAGGGTCAAACGGATCGTTACCAAAGAGAAACTAGAACACCGGGCCATTGTTCTGAGGAGCATGTTCAATACAAGCCTTACAAGCCTTAGCACACCAGCTCATCTGCAGCTCTTACACTGTGTGGTCCCATGATGCTTGCGTGTCCATACATCATGTTTGTGTGTGCTGTACTACAGCAGATCCCCTACAGAATAGTGTCATCCACACAGAGTTATCCCTCACCACTGGCTGACCGTGGCATTATTCCAATGGGGACTGTTTGACTAATAAGCATTTTCGCTTCACAAGTGCTGGCTCTAGTCGATGCTACCGTATAGAGGACACCTTGAATCGGAAAAAGAAAGGTGGCCAACACTATTAAAAGCACCCAATGGTCCGGAAAACACACTGTGATTTCATTACAAAAATCATATAATGGTCGTAAACACAATAACAAAGTTGCACTTTTCGCTTGCAGAATTTGCAGCGTATGTAGAACAGAAACAGGCCCCTCTTAGCAGATTTTGCTCTTTTTAAGTTAACACATAACGCACAGGATGTATCCTTCTGTTACATTTCAGTAAATACGAAGGTTACAAATCCTTTACCTAGTCTGGCTTTAAATGCATGGTGTCAAACAGAAAAGCTCAAGGCTGAAGACTCCGTCCACACATCGGTGGGTCCGTTAGTGATCCTGTGTCCTCGCTCCTAAAGTGGGCTGGTGTACAGCGGGTGAAAAGCAGGCATTTCCACGGAGGAAATATAACTTTGCGTCAGCTACAGAAGTTATATAAGCGCAGCAGTGAAGTAAAGTTAGTTTCTGCATCTCGGAGGTTATATATTGTTAAAGCAACCGTGTGCTGCTACGGCATATTGTCTCTGATGGATTACATATCTGTAATAAAGATCATCACAGTCGTGGTTAACCCTTTAAAGCTCCAACAGATGGTGAGAAAGCTGCAAAAATACCTCCTTGACCCTCTCTACGCTGGTGCGCATTTCAACAGCCGCCCTCTAAAAGCTATTTTGGCTCTTTGATGCTACCTGAGTGCTTTCCTCCCACCTGCAGTTTAAAAAATACTCAATGCAAAATGACTCAACAGCCAGCGGAAGCGAGCAGTCACAGAGTAACTGGCAAATTTGTTTTCTGTCTACATTAATATTTATGTCTGTGCTGTAAATAATATTTCTAACAGTCCCCCCCCCCCCCCCCCCCCAAAAAAAAAGAATTCCACGCTAATTCAATTCTCACTTGCTGAGGTCTAGGTCTGAGACCACCCTGACTTCCTCTGTGGTGTCCTCACACCTCCCTACAGGGAGCCTCACAGCAGAGGGGTTCGGTCCATGGAGGTTTCCACCATCACATGGTGTGTAACGTCCTGCAGTCTCTCACGCAAGGGCTTTGGTAGAAGTTCAACACACATGAGACACCATCATTTGAAAAACATCTGTCACTCTGACAAATAATAAGTGCACGAGGCCTCCGGGGAAAAGGGAAGTGCAAGCTCCATATTTTATTTCTTTCTGTACAACAGTGAGACTGAGTGCTGTTTTTGTGTGGTGAACTGTACTTTATTTCTAATGCAATGCATGCTCACACTGACAATTGACATTTTAAGGGCATTACCCTTGACAAGGCAACCTGGACAAATGAAAGGAAAAGGCAGAGTGATTTATCAGGGGGGCCGGCAAAATATTTTCATTTACATTTTTTCTGTGCTGTTTGAAATGAATCTCAGCGACATACCCCGGCGTCCCCGTCTGTGTGAGCCGTCTGCACAATAGCCTGATGACCTGAGATCAGGTAGGGCTACATCTCCCCAGGGCCCACGCAAAACCCAAGACAACGCTGCACTGCTCTCCTTTTCTAATTCTGCCAGTTCCTCCTGGCTTAATTGAGAATTTGAACAAACAAATTAATCATTGCAGCCCATAAAAATGACAGGATTCATGCAGTAGCATTCTTCATTCTCTCTAATTTGTTGTGTGTTGTCGCCCCCCCCCCCAACCCGCCCCTCTTCCTGTGCCTTTTCTCAAACCCCCACAGCATTTTTTGTGCTGAATCTGCTAGTTTACCCCCTTATGAAAATTACAAATACTTGTCAAGGTTAACGAGTTAATATTCTCATTCAATATTTATTTTATGGGCGAAAGAAAGCGTCTCCCTTCAGCGCGTCCTCTTCCAGAGCGAGGATGGGTTTGTTAATCAAAATGACAAGGACAGTGTCCTTTTGATAATCCCCTGAATCATCGAGAATAAAAAATGAACTTTATTAATCAGCGGCCTCTGATTAATTGTTATGAAGTGTTGCTCATCCATTTCCCCTGCATTTCCGTAATTTTCACAGAAGCCTAACAATCTCCCCGATGATTTGAAGCCTTTTGAGCTGGCGTTGCATTCAGCAGCATAGCAATAAATAGCCGGGCAGCACACTTGTCTTCTCCATGAGCTTCAGCACAGCAGACTTTTACAAAAACACAATGCTTACTTCCCCCCACTGCTTACCGCATTACTTTTTTATGTAACTGAGTTTGCATTTTTAAAAGGGCATTGTCCAAAAATGTCAATACTGACAGCAACATAAGTTTAGTAACAGCCATCAGTCTGCCTTTTTATATTTCTATCCTCTATAAATACAGCAGCTTCTGCCCACTAGTGAAACACATTATCCAGGTGGAAACAACACTTCTGATCCTATAAAATCAAATATGAACGAGGAGTTAGTAAATCGTGTTATCTACAAATGAGATACATTCCTCAGCGAAACCTGATCCCTGAATCTACAGAAGTAGCACAATTAATAAGGCATGCATTGATGATGTTTATGATTAATATATACCGCTGAATGTCATGTGCAGCGGATGGTGCAAGGTTGGGAGTCTGATGTAATTTACATGAGCGTGCGAGACGTGTGGTGCTCATTTGCTCTGAAGTTACGTCCATGAAACGGAATATACAAAGGAGAGGAAAGTTTCCTATCAGAAGGGTGTCGGTCTTGTTCTCTCCTTCTCCTCACGGCGTATTATTATGAATGGAGGGTCTGATGAAGAGAGGATATTTCACACTATGCTCATTAATCAGCAGCCGGCTATTTTACCATATTTTCTTTATTATTTTTTCTGCATTCGGCTCCATATTTCGAGATCCACTATAAGTAAATTACACATTTAACGAGTGCACACTGCGAGTTTCAGCCTCCTCTACAGATTTAAGGGGGTTGGGTGGCTCACATGCAATTAATTGTGGAGGTGTTTTATCCATCAGAATGAATAATTTAAAGGGAGTGTTAATAGGTATCCCAGACTTGGCCAAAGGAAGGAGACAAAGTGTTGTTGAAAGACGTTTCATTACTTTTCCTCTGAAGCTGCTCTTCATTTGTTCTCCTGAGTCTTTTTTAGGTCGGTGGAGTCTCACGGAGGATGAAAGCAAAGAAAATCTTGTAATAGAAATAAAAAATAATTATCATTATGATAACGGTAAAAAGGGAAATTGATACAAAAGAAACAAAGACATCAGTGCTGACCAATAGATTTGATGTATTTCAAAACTGGATTGTTGCTCAGCGTCAGAATTATTCTCTTTGCAGCACGAAGCCAGAAGTTAAACTTTCCCCATAAATAAAAGCAACACAGGAAGAAGAAGTTTCCCTAATGAGTTACTGCTGAGAAATCTGCTGGCTGTAACATAAATTGTTGCAGGGAGGAGCATTGAAGTCATTTTTTTGTCCACATAAATAAATGGTATATTCAGATAAATAACTTTGCTGGGGACTCATAATCAAATACTAATGTGTCTCATTTTTGAATACCCCCATCGGTTTATTTACATGTAGCGTGGATACCTGGGGGGACCCGTCGGTACCCGGTGGGCTGGGCCCCATTCACACACATCCTGTATGGGTTGGTTCAGCTCTATCCAGCCTCACAATCACGGGGCTTTTAGATTCTTTTCATAAATATAAAGTGTAAAAAAAAAAAAGTGCATAACAATCAGCTTTGGGTCAGCCTCAGACAGAATTGCGAGGCCCGATCCACACTAGAACGCTACGTGTACTTGTGTAGTGTGTGAATTATGACAAGATTTATGTTTGTCTCAAATCAAAGATGGCCCACATTGAAACTGGCAGCATTGACTGCTGTTGTTGTCCAGTTTAAGTAAAGTGTTTGTTTTTTTTGTTGTCATATTTTGGCATCTGGTGCATATAGGATTACAGATTGTGACTTCACTTCATCTAAAACAGGTACATTACAGGAGAAACATATTCTTGAGCTAAAAAGTTTTGTGAGTCCTGACAAATTCCTTGCATCAACTGAATTACCATCCACTCTTTTCACACATAGAACCACGTTTGGCCTTAAAGGCAGCATTAAATTCATGATGTCTGAGACTTGATCTCACTTTGACAGGTTCCTCCTGTGTGTGAATATGTGTGTTTCCTCTGGTGTGAAACAATGTGAACTTCATGGGCTCCCACCTCCCAACCCCCCCAACCCCCCCACCAACACACACCCAAAGACAGACCGAGGACTGAAATCAGAAAGAAGTCGTCTCTGTCAGATGCAATAAAGCGACGTCCACATGTGCACAGTTCCCCATCCTTCACACTTTGTGTACACCCAGCCCACAACATAAATTAGCTATGGTGACTACTCTCTTTTCCACAGCCATCCGTGGCGAGGACATTTAAAGAGACAATGAAGCACTGAGGGGCGTGTTTTTGCACGCCAGGTTTCCCCAAAGCTGAAGTAAATTCAGATGTGTTACTGCAATATTCATTTTCTGACAGTATCCTTTCCCACTCGGGACATGCGACTTTTAATTTTTCACAAAAGGATTCACAAATACATGACTCCTTTTGTACAATTTCCTCAGATGGAGATCTATGGCACTGTGAACAAAAGACACTCCTTCAATGACAAGTGCCAAGTACATCAGCCAGTCCTTCTTTTCAAGTCATTCCAACCCTGGCTATTCAGGGTTTGCCCTGTGGCGAGACCGAGCACTTCGTTCTCCAGAAATAGCCATAGCTCATCTTTCACAAGGACTCAGGTCGTCTTATCACGGGGAGAGAGGTTAATTTGAATTTCTGTCTCTTCAATATGCCTGGCAATCATGATGCCAGTTAATATTGAATTTCAGGGAGCGCTTGGTGTTGTTGCCCCCCAGGCTCCATGGCAGGCACAAAAAACCCTGTAACTCGTCATCAAACATCTTATCACTTTATATGCTGGAAAGTTGCACCTCCAACTCCGAGAAATCATCATCATCCGACACATATTTAACATGGGTGTTAGAGGTGTGCGATATATTGACTTGTGAGGCTCCTAGCGAAGCTGGAATTTAAAGAAAAGATGCAATTTAATACATTTTTATGTGTTGTAGAAGAAGTACAAGTATGCATTGTAAGCGAGTGTGCGGTCAAGAGTGCGTTTATGTGCAAAATCAG
This sequence comes from Aulostomus chinensis, assembly GCF_037954235.1. NCBI lineage: Eukaryota > Metazoa > Chordata > Actinopteri > Syngnathiformes > Aulostomidae > Aulostomus > Aulostomus chinensis. The sequence goes on from NC_141328.1 coordinate 4,022,870, forward strand.
CTGTGTTTATAGTGTGTATACAGTAGGGCTGTACAATTATGAACATCCATCTATCCATCCATTTTCTACCATTTCTTCTATTAAGGGTCGCGGGGGGTGGAGCCTATCCCAGCAGCCTTCCCCCTGGACAGGTCACCAGTCCATGGCAGGGCCAACACATAGAGACAGACAACCATTGGCTCTCCCAGCCACGCCTACGGTCAATTTAGAGTCTGGATTAACCTGGTCCCTCTTGATGTCTTTGGACTGTGGAGGAAGCTGGAGTACCAGAGAGAACCCAGCAGGAACAGGGAGAACATGGAGACTCCACAAAGAAAGACCCCGTGACCGAGCCGCGGCTCGAACCCAGAACCTTCTTGCTGGGGGGCCACAGTGAGGACCACTGCACCACAGTGCAACTACAATTAAAAAAAATAAAAAAGAAATAAATCGCAGTTATGGTGACTAGTACTGGGATATTAGGGATGGTGTTCATTCTTACATCATTATTCTCATTTTTCTCAAACAAAGGTGTAGTTTCCTACATCAGTAGAAGTTGATGTGCAGGCAGGATGCCTCTTAACTGAAAACTGTATTTTGACCCACAAGTGGCCTTTAACAAACAGTGCATCTTCCTGCAATGTGAAAATAGCGATTCATTTCGATTAATTGCGCAGAGGTAGTGGACTACATTTCCCTGTATCCTGTTTGTAGCACAGCTGTTTTTTTTTCTTAATGTAAAGATTTTTCAGAAATGTTAGCGAAGCTTTGCAAACGTCTAATGAAAACTAGCATTACATTTGCTCAAACTTAACTGAGGCTAAGCATCGCAAGCCTGTCTGTCGCCATCTGAGGTCAAACTAATAGGCCTCTGATCAATAAGTGACACCACTGCGATACATAGACCTCAACATTTACTTTTTACTACAGATTTCATTCTTAAACTTACGGCAGGTCAAGCTGAGCTGCTGTATCCGCCCACCTGGTTCACTCAACTTCAGGTGAGCCAATAATCTCTGACAGAAACCATGAAAGAATCTACGGGAGTCGAAACCATGCAGAATCTAATGGCTAATTAGAAGCACGCTGAAATAGGATGTTGAGTCATTATGTCAAAAAAAAAAAATAGAATGTCAATAGTAAATCTTATGTTATTCTTTTTTCTCTGAAAGCTATTTTTTAAATATGTAATTTGGTGTTTAGTACCTTGCAAAACAGTCTTAAAAACCGAATTGTGATCCTGGCAGAAAAAAATTGTGACATGATATATTTGGGATGTTGCAAAATGTTATAAATAATATAATTATATAAATATACTGTTTTCATTAAAAAAAAAAAAATTTTGGAATGCTAAATTACAGCATGATAAAGTAAAACTGAGTCCATGCCCCTGGCTAAAGAGTGTTTGCTTTGCTGTTTTTTGTTTTTTTTTTAATGCATTTGTTGTCCACTGCATCTCAAGAAATCTGAGATTTCTTTTGTTCCTTGTTCACAACAGAAAATCGAAATTGGCTTTGCACATCTAATTAACACGCAAACACACCTTGACAACTTTTGCGTGACACTCACTCAGCTCAAGTCTTTTTTTAAAATAACAAAAAGAAAACCACACTTCATGTGAAAAGAGAGGCGTTTTTCTTGATGAATTTAAGATAAAAGACGTGGCAGTCATTTTCTCCCATGACATATTTGTTCTTTAACAACAAATCAGTGGCTGAGAAAGCTTGGCACCTGAATACAGAACAATGGGGAGATGAAGCGAAGATTGTCTTCATTAGGCACATTAATATTCATAGAAAGTGGAAAATCTGACACCACGGAGGACTTGGTAACCTTTTCTCATATTAGATTTTTTTTCAACTTCTTAACACAATTAAAGTCCAGCAATGACTTAATTAATGCGGCTTTCTGTCAGGCGCTTTAAAGAACTGTCAATTTGGCCTGGGTCTGCCTGTCAGCGGGGAAGAAAGACAGTCATCCCACTCTTACAGGAGACAGTCGGAATCACAGTGCCGGATAAAGTCACATTCTCAGACACCTTGCCAAATTGATTCTTTTAAGGGTTTTCTTGCAGATTACCTTTTCTTCCTTCCTGTCACTTATTTTGCACAAGTGTCAAATCTAAGGGAAAATCTAAATTCAGTTTTAGGTTGTGGCTATTACCATCCTCCGCTATTGTCGCGGGTACCCTGTTAAATTATGATTTCAATGAAACGTCTGTTGTGCAAAAAAGAAAGTACCCATTGCTGCCGGTTCGATGTGGTGAGAACATACTGCCCCGACTTCTGCCGGCGTTAGTGAGTCAACAACAGGATATGGCTCAGCTGTGAAAGTGCCTTTAATTAATCCCCATTTTCGTTATGATTCCGCAATTTCAGAACATGCACTCGTGATAATGATGCCCGTCTTAGACCTCAACAGAGAGATTCCTGAGGTGAAAATTCCATTCATATTCTCCGTAGGGGAGTTGATTGTTAGCCATGATGTGGTAACCCCCGAAGTTTGACTCACCACCACCAAGCAGCTTGTGAAAAGATAGTATCTACTTCTGTTGAAGTCTCAAGATGGTATATCAACCGTGGTTTCTGAAACAAATACATCTCATAAAATTATCTCACATTAACTATATTACCTACAATCCTTAAGCGTAAGAGCAACGTAGTCACAAGGATGCAGCGCTAGGTTGGAATTTGGGAAATTCCCTTTCAAAACAGGAAGAAGACATTGTGAGGTCTATAATATCCTTTTCCAACTGAAGATACTTGTCAAAGCAGGTTAAACCGTACGTAGGAAGCAGCCTGGATATTTTCACTCCTGTCTGAACGATGTTAGAGCTTGAATGTGGGCGGGTTGAATATGTGGTCGAGGTGACAAAGAGACAAAAGTTATTTGTAGTAGCAAGCCATAAATTGCTGCGCCTACTCGAGTTTTAGCTGATCTTGGGCATATCAGTATCAGCTAGGTTCCGATTGATTAATCCTCCAGCCGATAGCAGACATTAGCCAACGTGAACCCTTGTTGTCAAACAGCCAAATATTCTGATTATACATACGTTTGTCACAAGCATTTGAATTTGAGGAATCATGTGCGTGAATGCATTCAATGTGTACACAGAGGATATCATCCAACTAAATGATTATTATAACTGTTTACTCCCTAACATCCATGTGTCGTTCAGCCCAAAAACGTCCCATATCTGTCGAGATTTATTTCCCTTACAAGCAAAAGTGTCCTCAAGTGGAAGCCACGGGCTGTCCAAACAAGACGTCAGCGTAAACGGCTGCTGCTAATGACCGACTCTCCTCCTCCTGCTGCCTGGGTTTAGGTCAGAAATAGTTCTGTCCCCTCATTGGCTCTGAAACGGCTGCAAGATTTGCAATTACGTTGGCTGAGATCAGTGAGCAAATCATTTTAAAAATAATGCTGAATTCATACACAAGCTGAAATATAGTTCATCCGATGGCTGTACTGTATATGCACAATATCACTGCTATTTTGTGAATCTCCATTTCATATACTCCTCCTCCACCCTCCTGAATATAATGTTGAATAATGGTAATATTGAAAGAGAAATGCAGTTGTACTTCATTTTCTCATCTATCCACGAGGTGTGACCAGGGGGAGGGGGGCTTCATACACTGCCATTCTCTGTATTAATGAACCCATACCTGTGATCATCCTGCAGGAGGTGTAACTGGCTTGGCAGGTGTGCTGCCACTGGGAAACAGATTAAAATAGTCAGAGTTCCTTTCAAGGCTTGCAAAGAAAACAATGGAGGCTTCACAAGGTAATCATGCCATTATATGAGACAGAGGGACTAATTGGAATTATACTAGAACAGACAGGGAGCTCATTAAAACCTTGAGCACTACCTCATGATAAACAGTCACTTTAAGGGCTGGCACTAATATGATGAGGCAAAGTCTTTATTTCTCACTTTCCAATGAACACAACTGATGCTTAAGATCCTCATACTCACTCAGCAGGTATTGTGGAAATTAGCAAGAAGGTTATAAAGACCTTTTGTCGTTATGCAGAAACAGGCTTTCTCTCAGGGTCTTCTAATACACTTATTTTCATACTAACACTCCATATTTTGTCATTTGCTTTTCACTGTGCATTTCATGACAACAAATCTAACTGTGTGTTCATATATTAATTGTTAAACTTTGCTCATTACAATCGAATAAATCCTTACCAACACAATACCATAATAACGCAGCGGGCTTGTTATGGAGTCTGACAACCCGTGATTAAAATCAGACTCATTTTGCTTGATGAGAAATTGGCTTTACCCAAAATAACTTTATATCCCCCTGCTTTCCAACCACAGTTCATTAGCTTCATCTTGCTCAGGCAGGATTCTTTGTGCCATTTTAACTGTATTCAAATCTCTTTAATGCCATCTCATGTTTAAAGACTGGCCATAAATCCCATATCAGTTCTTAATGACCACTGCCGGCCAGCCGGTAATATGTCATTGTTCGCAGGCGATCACCCAGCGGGGAATAGACCATGCCAGTCTTTGTAATTGCACACCCAGAAAGATTTATATTGCCATTATGCACACCCATAAGAAATAATTCAAACATATCATTGAAAAAAACAGCCTGCACATTGCTGATCCCCAAATCTCCACTGAGCATCGAGCTAGTGCTATATTCTACTGCCTCTGTTAACATGGCTTTACTGTCTCATTGTAAAGATGTCCCCAACCATCATATTCCATATGTCTATTTATTAGCACCACTGTTTCTCTTTCCAACAGACACTTTGTGAGAGTACGCAAAGGCGTAGGAGGAGAAGGGTTCCATATAACTGCTGGAGCACTACAGTATCTAAGTGGCTGGAATATTCGGCTGACATCAATCAGCTGCTGCTGCTGTATTCATCCTAAACAAACTCCTCCATGTGCACTCCTGCTTTTCCCTGCAATCCCTGGATGCCTCTGATATGTGGTGATTGAAGACGCAGTTAGCTGAACTCCCCAAGTGTGCCATCGCAGCTTTGTTGTGCAGCCTGTCCTGCCCGCCCCCCCCCCAACCACCACCCCACCCCCAGAGAGGGGCGGCAGGTGTAGGCTGACGCAGGTTTGATCACCTTGGTGAATGTGGACCTAGGCGGCTTATTCGTGTCCGCAGGGAGGACAGCAGCAGCCAACTGCAGGAGGACGGGTGCTTGACTTGGGCTAATGAATTGCCTGGTTGAACAGAATTACATCATGCTTGTTTTCTTTAAAAGGATTTGACAGGTACTCAAATATGCTGGTTGACGTTATAATTTAAACCGCAACACCGCATGGGGGAACAAATAGAAGATGTAGCTGCAGATTGATAAAATGCGGCTGCTGAAGATGTGCGGGATGTTTATTCATGAATAAAGCGGTGTGCTATACTTGATCATCTTAAGGAAATCTACAGCTATTAACGCTGAAAAAACAGCTGCCTCCGCTCGTTCACTTTGTCCCTGCTAAGAAGGCCGGAGAAGTAAGAGGGGAAGTGGAAATGCCCCACTGAAGTCAGCCATCAAAAGCGGGCCAGTCATGCAGACGCCTATTTCCGAGTCTACAGAGACCGCTCCCAGGGACTCTTTGTTCCTTTTCAACCAGACTGCTGCTGTCTCCACGCTCAGGGGGCTCACTCACCAGTGACAGCCACAGTCAGATCATACCCCCACAATCAAATACAGTTTTATTAGATCTGTCTTGCAGAGCGGCACTCCACTGCAAAAACATGTTTTGTTCTCTTTAACCTATTCCACCGGGGACACAAACCAACAGTGACACTGTCATTTGTGAGCAATGCAGTATGACTCCCTTGTGGTACAAATGTCAGATTATACTGTGCAGTACTAGTTATCCTCCCTAAATATAGCCTCTGTGGTATCATAGCCTGTCGCAAGAAATTCATGGCTTCACACACATGGCCTTTAGTGGAACCCCAGACACTGTCACAAACCTTAAGAAGTCGCCAGGATGAGACTAATTGTAAATTCATATCTGTCTGCAAACCCTCCTTGTAATTCAGCGAAGAGAGGCACCTGCCCTCAGCTTGATCCATGCTCGTAATGTGTGATGTGCACTTTTCAGTCCTCCTAAATATCAAATTGATTTGCACATGGAATTGCCATCTCTTATTAAGCTGGCATTTAAGCAACGTATTAGATTTAAACAGGCACATGTCTTCAGAAGTATGACCAGCTGTGAATCTGTCACACGGTGATAGACTGTTTTGATACAGTTCGCTCAAACAATTTTCACTTATGCTCTTAAGAGATTTAATTAAATACAGAAAACTAAGAGCTTAAAACATCACAGCGTCGTCTTCTTTGTGATATAAAAAGAGCTGTTCATGATCTGAGGGTGAGGTGAATCATAAGCGCTGTAACGCGATCGTCATTTCTACTTGAAGAGCTGCTTGTTTTTGTCTTTTCTCTGGAACAAGGCTTTGTGTATTTCGTGGGGTTTCATGCTGTTATCGTTGGAGAAGATTACACACAAACAGCAGGTGAGGTCACAACAACAAGGTGGACAGAAACACAACAGAGCGGCAACGCTGCATTCACATGTCAGTCGTCTGACCTCCATCACGTGTGCGCCATGGACGAATCGTGACACGTATCATGCCGGCATGTCATGCTCTGTATCATTCTGACTGCCAAGTGTTCTTTTGAGATTCTGCAAAAGTTTTATCTCACATTGTTTTACAAAGAACTTGTTAAAACATCAGAAATGACTCCAGGGTTTCCCACTTTTAGCTTTGCATTGCCCTGATAACTGTGATGAAGAGTTTTTTAAACAATAATATTCTATTATTACTGACAAGAAATCATTCAAAGCCATATATAGTATTTTTTTTTCCTTTTCAGACATCCAACCCTATAAATAATCAAGGCCTTCCCCGATTCCTCAGAGTAATTATCTGTGTTCTCTGACAGCCACAGGCAGCAGCAAACTGACAGGCCTCCATAAGGGAGATGTTGTGTAAATTTTATGAGTGACAAAGGAGATTAGTAGAGTGACTTTGTACATGCAACTTTGACCTCCTTGGAGCTGCGCATGCAGGAAGGTGAAGGGGAGGAAGAAGAGAAGCTGTCACGACCCCAAAAACAAACATTTCTGTGCTTTTTAGTGCAATAAGAAGAAGTTTGAGTGTAGTGTAATTTAGATTAATGCTAAAGCATGCATCTGTGGACGTTATATATCAGGGTATGGTGCGTTCTAGTTGATATTCGTTTAGAATAAAGTGGAATATGAAATGACTAATGAAGATGCTTCATGGAAATGCAGTTGAAAGAGCCAGGGTTGATATACATTTATCAAAAAAAATTCAGATGACTTCTCAAAATTTTCATGACCACATATTTTGCAGAAGGGTGTTAACACGTGACAACTTAACAGAGGATTCTGTGTTAAGATACATCCATCCATACATACATTTTCTACCATTTATCCTGTTAAGGGCCGCGGGGGGTGGGGGGGTGGAGCCTAACCCAGCAACCTTCAGGTGAGAGGCTGGGTTCACACTGGACGGGTCACCAGTCCATGGCAGGGCCAACACATGTAGACAGACAACCATTGGCTCTCACAGCCACACCTACGGTCAATTTAGAGTCTGGATTAACCTGGTCCCCTCTTGATGTCTTTGGACTGTGGAGGAAGCTGGAGTACCAGAGAGAACCCACGCAGGAACAGGGAGAACATGGAGACTCACCCAGAAAGATCCCGTGCTCGAGCCAGAACTTGAACCCGGAACCTTCTTGCTGTGAGGCCACAGTGCTGACCACTGCACCACCGTGCCACCACAATTTTGAACAAAAAAAGAAGAAGAACAAATGACGTAGTCTAAAATCACACACAGTCTCCGTGTCATCACAGCGATGCTGCGTGGGACTGCTATGATGTCATCTTCGACGCAATGCACCCAGGAATAATGGGACAAACAACAGATCTATTCTAATGTAATGAATACCTGCCGGTACCCGCGGGGTGCCAATGTTGTCATGCATCCCTGTACGGGCTGGTTTAGCAGGCTGCCATTTCATCTTCGACCTCTGCTAGTGACGTGCTGGCAACTCTAGTAATGATCCCTGTATCATCACCAGAACCAGTTCACTTGAGTTGGAACTGCAGATACAACACAGAACCGTGGGGAAAAAAAACCCTGAACAATACACAACCTAAGGTTCCGATCGCATGTGTGAGCAGCAATTTTTCTGTTCCACAACTTATAGTAGTTGTGTGTATCCGCTGGGTGTGTAGCACACACAGATGGCAGAGAAGAGTACAGGCACTAAAAGCACAGTGGGAACTATGTTTATTTATGTGATTTATTCAGTTCGACTCAGTGTGAGTGTCACTGCCTTCTGCTGTCAATTGCTGAGGATATTTTTCTTCTCCTTAATGTGCAAAACAAACCAAACGGAAAATGAGATCCAAAAACCGCAATACAAACCTAATCGTGAGCTTGCTGCCCTACATGGAAGATTGGTTACCCACAACTTTTGGAAGACCAAAACAGGTGAGTAGAACCAGAACCCTGAGGTGGAAAAGCATGTTCATCGTCTGCCTGTTGTCATATTGTGGCTGACGGTTGAGGTGTTGTATTTGATTTGTGGGAAAGCAATATTTTTGTACAGATACAGTGATTCTTGAGAGGCACTCATCGCTTAAATAGCGACCTGCCTGAACGCTTTCCGTCTCCCCCCGAAACTCCCTCCTTATCATCCTCCCATTCTGTGCTGCAACCGATGGACCAACCCTAAGCATTCTTCGCTCTGATTTCCCAGTGATGGTCTTTCATATAGCGAGTGTGTTCAGAGAGGCTTTGTTCCCCATAATTACAGGGCCTGTGTTTCCTGCACGTACATATGTCTTGCCTCCAGCTCTGTGATTGTCAAGGAGATTTGATGGAGGCATCAAGCACGAGTGAGTGAAGGGGAACATGGTGGGGCCATCCCACCCTGCTGTTTACGCAGAGTGTCAGAGGGCTGATGTCACCCTGAGAGGAAACAGAAGAGGTGGGCCTCTGTGGATTCCTCCACGTCTCTCTCTGTCTATCTGTCTGTCTCTCCGGACATGTTGTGGAAAGTGATAACAGGGCGGCGTGTTGAGTTCAGCGGCCACGCAGCATTGCAAATCTCCCTGGCCATCTTGCACGGCTCCTGCTGTTCAAACAGGTTCCACGTCAGCTTGTGTCTTGTCTTGTCAAGTGGCTGACATTCTGATTTAATCAACATCCACGCCTGCCAGATGAATTAGATCGCTATCAAAAATGCAAAGGGAGTGCCATGTCCCTCACTTGTCAGAACCAAACTCATCTGCTCATTTATTTATTGCATTCTCCAAAAGAGGGGAATTGTTGCGCTGTGCGGCCTTAAGGTTGTGCGTCCTTGGTGCTTTGTTAAACTTGGATGAGCCCCAGGGACCTCTATAATTCTATCACAAACTTGCATCCATTTTGAAAACGCATAATGGTGGTCTCCAAAAGAAAAACAAATATGGCATTCCTTCCACCTCCCTTCTGAACATTTACTGTAATCTCTGCGAAAGAGATCCACTATGTCTTAATTTCTTTAATATCCATTTGCTAATACATCTAAGATGCAGCCACTCTAAATAGACAGTGAGACATTCTTTGTTTTTATTTGATGAACGACTTGGAACTGTTTCGACACGCATGTTGATTGTGTTTTTCAAGGAATGCTGTACCTATTACTCTGTGTTTTTAGTCTGCTGTGATGATTAAAACAAATGGGGATGTTGAGTGCATGCTGGCAAAGCAGAGCAGCGTGATCATGGAGATACAGCTGAAAAGGACTCATGGTGAGTTCAGTTGAACGCCAACAGCTCATTCCCTGACGGAGATCATTTCTGGAACTACGCTCTTTGAGAGAAAATGTATTTTTCCTGTAACACTCTACTGAAACGTTTTATAGTCACAATTTGTTCAATATTTGAAGAGTGGGAGCCAGAGCTGGAGCCTCAGCGGATATCAAATTGATGCAGCTGTATATGAAAGGGATACCCTAGTCTGGAGCAACATCTACACTAATAAGTTTCTTCTGTCCAAAGTAACACACCTAAAAATGTACAACTCATGAGCGCTCATGTACACTGGGCATGTGCTTGCTGGTGTAAACAGGGAGCAGAACAACAGAACATGCTTCATAGGACAGACATGTCTATAATTGGTCTGGCAATGAGGTAGAACTGTTACTAACAGTTGCAGGTATCAGCTGGTTGGGGCAGCGGGAAACCAGACTGAGAGTCATTGCAATGTGAATATATCTGCTTAACTGGGAGTATTCTCCGTTACCTTACAGGAAACCATGTTGTTTAGAAAATCAGTACCTGCACAAAAAGAACCAAGCTCACTAAAGGCAGGCCACGGTGTACCACGCAGACTCGTCTAACCGGACATCTCTGTCACGCCAGCACAGATGAGACTGGATCCATCATCACTCTGCTCTAGTAGAAGAAAGGTTTTTTTCTCTTTCTGCCAGCCAATCACAATCTTTGTGGGTGGTACTAAACAAAGGACACAAAATAACAAAACTTTTTCACTGAAAGAAGGTCTGCATCATTATAGGATCAACATGTTTGCCAAAACATGCCATTTTTTTCAGTGTGTATGTTTTAGCTAGTTAGCTTGGTCACAATTTGTTTTGGGAGGTAGCTCTTGAAAACTGCAGCGCACAGAAAATGGAAAGGTTTTACAATGTCAAAAGAAATAATCACCCAATGGCAAGCTTATTCCTGCAACACTGCTAATGCATGCGGGCTGGTCCTCAAACTCACCACTAAGGAACGCTGCCTTTGTAACATCCTCTGATGGTGGCTGATTTTTTTGTTGTTTTTTTTTTAACGGACGTGAGATTGAACAAGAGTGTTTTTGGACATGCAAAAGTTTTCTTATCCTTCCTCTGAACAAACAAATCCAATGATACAGAGACAACGAGGCCAGGAGCGCCTATCTTTTGTTTCCATGCCGAATCAAGAACTGCTAGTCAACGCTGATCTCTATGTCAATATTTTTCAGAGCCATGTGATGAGTGTGTGACGAATCCTGGAAGGTTATCTTGTGACTGATAAGATCCAGTTAGGATGCTAATGTGACTGATTCTGGGTCAGTGGAGTTTCAAAGCTCTTTGTTCTTGTGCGTTGTTTTGTGGCTATGATGCGCTAAAGTAGCTGAAGTTGTTGCATTATAAAATGAAACACTATTAACATGGCCTCAACATAAGAGACGATAACAATCCATTTCATTATGGGGTACAGGGAGTCTGTCAGTACAAGTCCAACACTGTGCTGTACATGGATGGCTGAGAATGCTGCAATTGTGAGTGTATGTTGCATGAATTATCAGTGGGAGGACGGCTCCAGTTTAGCAGAGCTGAAGAGATTCAGATTGAGATGTCCACTCACGGCTCACTGGTTTGATATTTCCATCATCGACAGCAAAGGAGACTCTGACAGTTGGGCTGCACAAAGCCAGCTGTTTTCATGGTTTGAAGCGTCCTCAACGTGCACCCAAGTTGAAAGATTGGTAGGAGATTATTAACTAAAGTGACACCCAGAACACAGGCATCCACAGTTGGAAAATCACTGGGTCTTTCTTTCTCTCCCTGCGCCGCTGTCTTTCTCGCTTCTCTAATTTTGGAGCTACAGCAAAGTGCACCAGCATGTTTGTGTCAAAAGTTCCAAATTGAAAAGTGTGATAAGGTAGGAGGAACATTAAAAATAGATAAACACACATCTGTGGACTAATCTGGAAAAAAAAGAAAAAAAAGAAAGAGAAATAAACAGGAACAAGGTATGAGTACAGTCATCACTTGGCGGATCAAATGATTGAAGAATAAAAGGATACATTGGATCTGTGTTTTGTCCAAAAGATTGTTGTTGTCATTCAATTACTTTATGATTTCTGAATTATGCAAACGTATAAATCCAAACCATCTGGCCGAGTCTGGTCTCCATTAACAGACTCGATGGTAAACAGGCTCACAACCGGAAAACAACCTCACAAATGTATCTGCATTTAGTTTACTTTGACATTTTACTCTTTTGGAAACATAAAATGTGGATGTCCTTATTCCCATTTTTAGTTCTTTTTGAAAAAAAATGTGGATGCAGTACACTTTCTCCATGGTAGAAAAGATAAATATCAGGGTTGAAGGGGGGGAAAAAATTAGAAACTGATTTTTTTTTTTTTTTTTTAATAAAGTGGCCATATTATGATGATGAGTAGTCTTTTCGGCAGTTCTTAAAGAATTGTTGAGATTGCTTTGGCTGAAAGGACTTCGAAGGCATGACTATTCATTTGAAACATACAGTTATCAGTTGTTTAAAATTAATGTTATTGGAATTATGATTTTTTAATGATTTATGATTAAATCCAGAATCGGGTGGAGGAGGGATGGTTTTAGCAAATATTTGCTGTACTTCAATATTTGGGCTGAGTTGATATGGAAAAACTAAATAAACAAAAACATCTAAATTTAGTGGGAGTGGTCAGTTTTGCATTTGCTTTTCATTGACTAATACATAAAAAGGATGATGTCATTTTTGCTGGGGCCCAAACAAGCAAGATCCCTCACATCTGGAGAATATGATGTGCAGGCCGGTACGTCTCGATGCTTCAGTTACAAATCGTGTGTTGGTTATGACCCTTTTCATCTTCAACAAGCAGCTCCTGTTATTTAGATATTACACCCAGCCACATTTCAGTATTATATGACATTATTATATCACTTTAGACATCATACAATTCTAATTTAAAGGAATTTTTGCTCACGCATGCACTCCATATCACCTCCGCAAGCACGTTCAAATTTACAGCGTAAAAACTGTTCGGTATGAATTACAATCGTGGAGTTTGTTCTCTTTAGCGGCACCTGTTGTGTTCACTGTTGATTGTCGCAGGTGTGTTTTTGGATTCGCCATCGCAGACATCCAGACAGTGTCGTGCGTTCAACTTTTCTTTGCTGTTAAGCCGGTAACCGTGAGCTAGGTAGCTGATGATGCTTGTGACAAGAGCAAAACTGAGCTGAAGAGCAAGAATGTTGCAAGATTTGCGATTTCAGGTTCGGGTCGGCCGTGGAACAATGTTCAAAAGTCTGATCGAGCTGCAGTATTCTGAAGTTTGGCTGCTGCTGTCGTGGATATCTGTCTTATTTGTTTTAGAGGATTTAATGCAGATGCAGTGGTATGTTTTCTATGAATTTAAATGCGTTTATCAGATCAAATGAGGTATGTTTACCTTTAATATTCAAGGCCTGGACAGCTGAGGGCTACACCTGAAACACTGCAGCCATCTATACCTTCAAAATGTAGTTATCCATCATGGAACCCATGATTTCCTTATTCATCTGACCGGCGCTGACTGTTGTTATAGAGTAGGTGCTGCTTCATTGTTCTCCCATGGAGGTCAAGCCTGGGTCATTCCAGAATGTGTTGTGTACCAAAAAAAAAAAGTACTAAAACCTCCCGCAATGTCTCATACATGCATCAGAAAAAGGCTTCTGTGGATCAGCATTCCTCTCAGGCTCGTGTACGGGAGTGAAAATACAATGTCGTTCTGGAAGATGCTCACATTCGTCTTAGAATGAGTCTCTCTACCTGACCCTCACTTTGTGCCACCTCACAGAAAGAGAAAGAAGGAAAGAAATCACGAGGTTTGGAAAGAAATGAAACCCCCAGTGCTGCTCACTCATCTAAGAAACATTAAATGTACGGTTTGTTTACCCGCATGTGCACTTATGAATCCCAGGGGTGCCGCAACCTGTGTATAACTCACCCTTAGGGCCTTGGAGTATTTTTCACTATGAAATGAAATTTTATAGCATGCGAGATTAGCCGACACTAATGCAAGGTCAAAAATAATAGAATCAATAGGCAGGCTTGGCGATGTTAACATTTACAGAAAATAATGGGCTGAAAAGTGCTGTTGAAAACAGAATGAAATGAGTCTCTGCAGAATTCTTATTGATGGCTTTTCATTATTTCTAATAATTTGACTTTCTTTTGTGTGCTGCTGCCGGGGGTATGGCCCTTGCCGCGGTGCCATGGTTTATCTCTCTGTGTGGGTGTTAGTGTGTGCAATCTTGTACTTGAGGGAATATATGTGAGTTTGTGCCTTTATGTCCACACACACATGTTTTATGGTCAATAAACAGCTATTTTCTGCCAAAGTCTTTCAGCTGCTGATCAGATCACTTCTTCTAACGCAGCTATGGCAGTTTTGAAAGATGAATCTTAAAAGATCGGCCAACTTTGTAGATTTAAGCCTGCTCGAACATTCAGAAATGTTTCAGAATGTTGGATATTTATTACCTCTGACAACACTCACTCCCTCAGAGAATGGGCCAACTTCAAATGAGGTGTCCAAGATGAAGTCAAATGAGTCTCCTCAGTGACCTTGTTTTACAGCCAACTATCAGGGATACCAGGAGATGTCTGGGAATAAAAGTAAGAACTTATGTTTCTGAACCCTTAAATTATGTGACTTTAAAGCTCAGACAGAAAAATTACACATATTATTCACTTTAAGTACAGGTACTTAGAATTACTGGTAAAGAAACAAGTACTGATTCTTCTTTACGAAAATAAAAATGGCTTCACTGGCACAGCCAACAGACCACGTAAGTGGTTACCCTGACGTGCACAGGGGCCGTCTACTGCTAGTGTTTATTTTTCTGTGTGCTCCAGCGGTTCTGTGGAGTATCTGTCGATATAAATGCCGTCAGGACTGTGTTATCCTGTGACAAAAATAAATACCAGTCAGGTAAAAAGTAATTCTTCATACGGTCACATGCTTGTCTCGTACAACTAGTACAACCAGAGTAGCTCCTCGGTGACGACTGACTGCAGCGATGGACGGGTGGACGCACCTGCCTGAATTGCCTTTTTGTAGTTATTGCATTTAAGAGTAAAAGCTTCAAGGTAAGTTTTTTTTTTTTAGGGGGGGGGGGGGGATAACCTCGTAGCGCTACGTGATTGTACTATCGACAGAATTGACTGGTTGGACAAACTCTCAGTTCTATGTGATTTTGGTGCTCTAATTGTGGGCAAAAGATGTTTGTTCCAATTGGTTTGGGTGTGATTGAGGAGAACACACACACACACACACACACACACACACACACACACACACACACAAACAGAAGCCTCCATATTTTATCACTCTGAAGTATTCACAGTATCGTCAGCTGACTCAAGTGTGATTACAGGAGGGTCTGAGATTCCACTCCAACCCCACTCACTGCTATTGTCTTTCTCTCAAACTAATGAAAATAATGGTTATGAATGTTTTTGGTGCACTTTGATTGTCACATCAACTGTTTTTATTGCTGTCATTATGGTTTAACATCGCACTGTTAATTCTGTTAATTAAAAAGCTGATTGCTTTTGCCAGTCTGTGATCTCCATTTGGTGAGTCCATATGGTAGCGATTGCTTGTTGTAAATTTCAATAAAGCCTTATCACAGTGCTGCTACATATAATCAAGCAGCTCCAGCGCCTGAATTGCTTAGAAACCGTCTTTGTCCGGAACTTCACTCAAACTACCGTCTTCTTTAAACAGCTTTTGTTGGAAATCATTACTGAGATTACAGGGTAATTGTTACCAAAGCAAGCACTTTTTACTGCACCGTGTAGAGTAATATCTGATTTACCCCCCCCCCCCCCCAAATTAAATTTAACTATTCTAGTTTTAGATGACGACACAAAATTAAAGGCTGTAGCAGTTTATTAAGGTTGCAAAAATGGGTAAAGGTTATCCTCACTAGCAATGAGGTGTCTACATATTTTATGATGACTATTTATTGACTGAGTTTTTTTTCCGAACTCATTTATCTTATCACCTTACACTTATTATATATGTGCGTCCTATGCTGCAATTTGACGGATTGCCAGCGGTTATACTTTTTTGTGTTTTCATGCAATGACAATAAATATCTATCTATCGATTTATGTATCTATTACATCTTAGAATACAAGCATCAACTGCATGTGTGTCTCCTTTACAGTACAGAACTGTACAGCGGACACGATGAGCTCCATCGAGGGGATTTTATTTGCTGTTTGCTTTTGTTAGAGCCGACTTGTTTAATTTCCACTCGATGGATTAGATTTGTGACAGCAAAGTCACTATAAAAGAAGGAACGCACAAAAAGGGTCTTTCTGTGAATGTGTGAACGTGGATTTTGGAATTTACTAGCCCCTGAAAATTACCATGTGGGTTGTAAAATTTTGCATGATCCAGTGCAAATGTGATCATCTAATCATGCATCTAATGCATCATCTCATCTGCATAGAGTGAAGCAAACTGAGATCTGCTGGCTGGCTGCTTTGTCGCAGCATACCAGCATCTGGAGAGTAATGGAGCACAAAAGGGAAATGTTTTCTGCTGCTGAACTTTGTTGAAGAGAAGAGACTTTTGGAACTGCCAGTATGTTTTCATTCCTTTGCTGCAGTCATCAGTCAACATGAATAAATTAGCGTTGGAGAGTATCTGCACAAGTTTTACCTCCCCCCATATTTTGTATCTCAACTGATTTTAAAAACATGTGATCACTGACATACCAAAACTGTTGCTGAACAAGTCCCAGGACCACACACTGGGTATTAACTCTACACAATTTAAGAGTTTCGCATTAAAAACACTACGATCAATCATGGGATGCACAATAATATCAGCACATCACTGTTATTAGCAGATGCTGGTCAGTTTGTGTTTTAACATATCAATGACGAGAAACTATAATATATGATCTAACATAATAACACAATGTTAGCAAATTATGTGAAAAACACATAAACCTGTTTTTTTGTGCATATCCTGCATCCCTATAACATAGACTAAACCAAAAACTGGGGATGAAGTCACAGTTTAGCAGACAGGATCATGTTGTCGTCCAGGTTCTGTAGTGTGAGTTGGAGATGAGATGAAAGCTTTATTGTAGTCAAGAGTCAGACAGGGCTAGCTGCTAGCTAATGCTAGCTCTAGCTCCTGTTTGATCTCATTGTATTGCCAATTTTTGTTCAGCATCACATTGTTATAACTTTCCCACAGCCTCTGATCCATTCAGTGACATTAGGATTACGTCTGTTGACAAGATGAACAGACAGCTTAACT
Organism: Aulostomus chinensis; assembly: GCF_037954235.1. Lineage (NCBI taxonomy): Eukaryota > Metazoa > Chordata > Actinopteri > Syngnathiformes > Aulostomidae > Aulostomus > Aulostomus chinensis. The sequence goes on from NC_141328.1 coordinate 4,039,984, forward strand.
AGAGCCCCGCGTGGTCCTTTACTAAATGAAGAGGAAGGTAACTTGACTGGTTTGAAGAGCAAATCCTTGGTAAACATTGTCAGGTGTACAACTGGTACCTGATGTCAGCTGTCAACAATATGTTTCATCTCCACTCCCACAAACAAGCATCTACAAGTTTAGTGTTACGATCAACTAAATACATTTGAAGGTAAAAAGCTTTCACTTCTTCGTTTCCTGCAACTCACTATCACCTCCAGGGCTCCACCGGCCCACTCCACAACTGTAGACTACATGTGTCTCTGCTCCAAAGGACTCCAGTGCCAAAAGTCCATTCATCTTGTGATCCAGTTTTTGGCCTTATTCTGATTTAGGTCCTGCACAAGCTGATACATTTACTTTGACTAAGTATGTGAAACTGAAATAACGGCTAAATGAAACTACTTAAAGAGGCAATTTTCCACCAACAGGCTCCTTATTGGTTTACACACCAAAATTCAACAACTGGAATTACAAAAAAAAAAAAAAAAACTTTAAATTTGGTTGGCAGCCGGGGCCAAAAAAAACATCAAAACCTGAACATCAGTGAGAGCTGTTTTAGAGTTCTGTTGTGCATTTTGTCCATGGACGAGAAATCTTTGATTCACAATGACTGTGTTCAAAACTGGAGGAAACAAGACCTGGTTGCCTAGATGCCACCAAGGGTCAGAGAATCCTGTAGGGAACTCGGTCAAGAACCAGTTCCTTGTCGGCAGAAAACGCCCCTCTTGAAAGCCTACTTTCTTCAGAGTGTCTAACTTCCAGCAGCTTGCTAAGACACAGCAGTTTCCTAAAATTTTCTTCACAACTTCCAAAGGAGAGTTGTCCTCAAAAAACTTCAGTGATGGACATTGATGGCGCCATCCCTGTACATCTGTGACACACTGATGTGAACTCCTTATAAATACCGGGAAAAAAAAAAAAAATTGGAAAGTGTTGAGAGCAGTCTGAAGCCTGAGGTTTTTCTTCAGACGGATTACTTTTACATATGTTTACCTCATTATTTGAAACTTTGGCCACATTAAAATGAACATCTGACATTGTAACATTATACACATGACAGGAAATAAGTACAAGCCTAATGGGCCACGTTTAATCTCCAGGATCTTGATCCAAATACTGGAGGTTCTAATTCAAAACAGTCATATGATTTAAATCCTCCCAAACTATCTTTGGATGAGAATAGATATCAGCTGCAGGAACAAACACCACCAGACAAGTTCAATTCTGGCCTGTCATCAAGTTCCTCAATTTACTCTAATTAGCAACAGCTAAAATGATTTGCCGCCAGCGGCATTCATGTGTCATTATAACAGTGAAAGTGAGATTGTTGCTCACTGGATGTTTGCTAATGTTGCTATCAAAGCGTAGCCGGAAATTTTCACTGCCTTGTGCTCCGGAGTGCCTGCCGAGCAGCGCTGCAGCACCAGGAGGCTGAGGACCAAACAATAGTGAAAGGGTCGGGTTCTGATCGATTTGACTCAGGCTAATAAGCAAGCCTGGATGGGAGGCCTCCAACCCTTGTCATTGCAGGTCTTTGAAATCTTGACAAAGCTTTTTCTAAATAATGTTCTCAAGCATGTGGAATGTTAGTGTTTATAAAAGAGACAGAGCGAGGGTGCACTCACAGACACGTCTGCCCCCATCAAGCTTGTTTGGGAGTGGACGTCTATCAGTTCAGAACTCAGCGACTTGCACGAGTCATCCATTTCTCATTTTCATTCCCCCTGACATGCAGGCTTGGGCTCTGTGTCTTCTCTGCAGTATTTACAGTGGCGGAATCTGTTTATGTCACACAGATGTAAATGTTTATACTTGATGAACGCTGGCTGAGTTTTTACAGTCCAAAAAGATGTGTACAGTTTTGAATGTGCGGCGATAGTTTAGCTTAATTTACTGTCATCATTAGGAATGTGAGATCTGTCTCCGACGTTGGTTATTGGTTTTACAGCACAGTGCCAGGTTTACATGTTAAATAGTGGCCTGTTTGTAGAGCCAAAGCCAGCAGCATACTTGTTAGACTCTCTCTCTCTCTTTTCCAAGTGCCAGCTGATGTGGAATAAATTAGGTGGTTTATACTTTTTATTTCACATGTGAGTAAATTTCTAAGATCCCGTTTTTCTACAACCGCATATTAAAAAGTCTGTTTTGGAGAAGGAAAGTATGTTCAAACGAGCAAATACTGTAAGTATATCATTGGTTAAAGGTATCCATTTGGGAGTTTGGCATCAAGATGTGTCCAAAAAAACAAACAACAGTGTGTCTTCAGGTTGTGGGATAATAGAGCAGCTATTTAGTTAAAAAGGATCATTCCTGGGCCCTGTGTTCATGTGTTTGATTCAAAAACGATGGACAAGTTCCAAAAATACTGGAACTGTTCCAATATTGAGGAAGCTGACTTATTCAAAAACTCTCCATCATCAAAATCAGCTAAATATTTGTCCATAACTTTGGAGAGAAATGAGTGTGAGCAGTTCCTTCGCTCTGATGAGGTTCAGCGTGACTAAACATGTCAAAGAACAACGCTGCACAACACTGGTACATCAAGTGAAACTTAATATGTAGTTCAACACGTTGGCATATAAATGATTGTCTGTTACATCATCAAGCTCATTGTCAGCTGGTAACTCCCACGGCATTTCATGCTCCCCAGCTGATAGACTGCCTACCCTGCGTTAGCCCTCGGTTACTCTCAAAGTGGATAGATAATTTGATCATGCAGCTGTTCTAGACTTTCCAAATGTTATCAGACCACATGGATCAAATTCTGATGGTAAATCCAGTCATTTTGGAGCAGTTGTGTCACACCCGCAACAATTCATCCGTAAGCGCGAGCCAACAATAGCGATGGAGAAGACTCGGGTGGAGCCTGCATGAGTCAACACGTTGTGAAAACTGAAGACAAAAGCACTGCATGATGAGCTTTAAACAAAAAGACCTGTGTGGACCTTTTCCACCGTGCTGTCAGACACTGAGAAGAACAATCTGAGCCTGACAGAGATCAACATCATCACCAGTTTGCAGATTTTGGCTATAGTGTCTCTTTGTTGATTATTTGAACCTAAATACAGAGGAAAATAGAGCCCAGTTTGAAAAACACCTCAATACGTCCCAATTTTTGCCTAAACTAAGATGTCTTACTCGAGTGTGAAGTCCTTTAAGGGATAATTGTGTGTGGGTGATAATGATAGCCAGTGTGTACTGACCAACATGTGTGTACAGTTAGGAGTAACGTTACAGCTGTGAGTGTGACAGCATGCGCACAGTTCTCATCAGTGTGTCTTCTGTTAGCCATCACTTAAGCAACAACTTAGGCAAAATCAATCAATCAATCTCAAAGCTTCATTTCCACTCCAACAATTATACATAAATGGAGACTTTCTTATATGCAACCATCATCGGGACTGCTGCTACAGTGGTGTACTACAAGTCCATCACACATACCTGTAAATCTTCACGGCAGTGTTATCTCAATCATCGACGACAGAGGGATGATCAATGATTAATCTATAGAGTTCAAGCTGAAACAGACTTCACAAAGTGCTTCGCCAGTCAGGACCAGATGAAACGATCAGTAGCAGACAAGTTGTCTCGTAGAAAGAATGATTAAATGCATCACTGAAACGGTTTTACTACTGCAAAAATAATGAATTAAACAAATACATCGACGGAAGCTGAGAAAGGATCTAGTAGCGATTACATTTGTTATGCTAAGCTTCATTATGCTAAAAAAAAAAGATAAGTTAACACTGATATTATCACAAGAAAACAGTTCATTATCTCCCATTATATTGAGATAATGAGTTAATCACCTCATTATAATGAATTATACTTTATTGTTATGTAATTATCAAAAGATTAAAGCATTAAACCTTAATTGCAAGTACAGCGTTTCTCAGCTTCTGTAGAAAACAACCTAAAAAAGTTTATTCTATTGTTATCTTCATCCAGATGAGCTTCACGCTTGAACAAGTGAAACGTACATTTGTGCCTCAAAAAGTTAAGTCGGGTCCTGCGTGCATGCAAGGAAGCAAGATGACGATAACGGTGTAGTTGTCACAGTGTTATTGGGAGTTGATATTTTGGTGGGAGAGACGAGGGCTAATAACACCTCCAGGCAGAACACTGGAGTCTTCATTTGTTAAAGCCATTGTCCTGAGCTCTTTTCAGCTGGCAAGCTATTCATCATTTGGGCGGCCGTTATTTTTAATGAGTCTGTTATCATTCATTTTAGGGCATCCCACCTTTCCTTGACACGGATAGTATTTCTTTTTATATAGGACATAGGATTTATGTCTCCCTCTCCTCTCGGCCTGTCTTCCTCTATCCCTCGGCTGGGAGCTGTCAGCTGAATGGCAGTTTTAGATACGCTGGTACACTGGCCTCCACCAGTCAGCTCACCGGGGCCACCGCGCTCCTACAGCTCCAGCTGCAACCTGCCTCTGAGATCTTTGTGTGAAACTGTGCCCACAACATGGCCCCATTCTTCTCTCCCTGTTCGCTAGGTTTCACCTTGTGCTTCAGCAGAGGACATGCAGACAAACTTTCACAGATTGCCTTCAGGTTAAAGTATTTTGTGGCGTATCAAAGTAAAAATACATGACACTTACTCTTAGTGTAAAACCTGTCTCACTGGAATTCAAGGACTCAAGGAGATAGCGAGGGCTGCACGGTGGTGCAGTGGTTAGCACTGTGGCCTCACAGCAAGAAGAATTCTGGGTTCGAGTCCCGGCTCGGGCACGGGATCTTTCTGTGTGAGTCTGCATGTTCTCCCCATGCCTGCGTGGGTTCTCTCTGGTACTCCAGCTTCCTCCCACGGTCCAAAGACATGCAAATGGGGACTAGGCTGAATGAATACTCTAAATTGACCGTAGGTGTGAATGTGAGTGTGAATGGTTGTTCGTCTCTCTATGTTGGCCCTGCGATGGACTGGCGACCTGTCCAGGGTGAACCCCACCTCTCGCCCGTTGACGCTGGGATAGGCTCCAGCCCCCCCGCGACCCTTAACGTGTAGGAATAAGCGGAAGATGACGATGGATGGAAGGAGATAGCGAAGATATTCCAGCACTAGCCGTGACCTGCTCTAGTGATGCTAACTGACCTTTTAGGATTCATACAAATTTATCACGTGTTCCACTTGAAGGCAAACAGCCATATGACTGTAACACCTGACGTTTGAGATCAAACATTTGCGTCGTCTGTTTCTCTCCGTGAGTTTTTCACTGTTTTTCAGGGTTAATGTCCATCTATACAGCATCACTGCGCATCTCTGGTGATCTGGTCACAAATGCATCAGATCATAAATCACTAGAATGTGCCTCCACTCATAATGCTTCCCTGCTCTGTGTGCAAGTAAGTAGCTTTTTTCAATTTGCAAAGACCAAATCAGTTGTTTTGAACCAAAGCGAGGCAGTGATGCACTCCCTGTGCCTCCTCTGCTGTTCATAAAAGGGGGAATAAATCTTCTTTGGCATGTTCCAGCCAAATCAATGTGACCCCGGCCACAGGTCACATTACCGTGCATATATGGCCATATGTGCCTCAGACAACCTCTGAATGTGATCCCAGCGTCCTCAGTGGAGTTTGGGCGCTCTACGTGTGTCTGACTGCACAGATTAGACACAGTTCCTGAGAATTAGCCACGTTATAGGAATGCATCACACTAGCTATTGCATATCACATCTGACAAATTTAAACTTGCAAAATGTTTTCACTGAAGGTGGGGGTTTTTTTGCCTTTGAGATGGAAACACCTTTTTTGAAGTTCTGATATCATGAATATGTAGTTTATACCACCCTCAGGTGTTTTCTGCTGTGAAAATCGGAATAAGAAATCATTATCAACAGTTGAAGCAATTGATTAAGAAATTACCATTTTCTTTTTTGCAACAAACAAAAGGTTGCTTCACATTCACTTGACAGTTAGACGGAAACAATCAATCAAATCCCAGTTTTTTCACACCTGCATTAACTGATATTTGGGCCACCTGGGGACAGAGGAAACCCTCAGGAGGCAGATCGGCCCTCTGACAATCTGAGCGTTGCTGGCAACATTAACAAGTGTTTTCAGAGATATTATAGTGCTACATAAATAACAGTCCATATCCCATTTTACCATTTTTGTGGTTTGAATGTGCGTGAATGAACGTGAATTGTATTATGGGCACAAAGAGGAATTTTATTTTACTTTTTTAGCTATTTCTGACACACAAAAAAAAAAAAAAAAACATCACAACAAAAAAGGTGCCAGCTGCGGCTAAAACCGACACTATGACCAGAGTTAGAGTGAACCAAAACAGTAGAGTTGCAACAATGACCATAAACTGGCTATAAAGCCGAGGGCAGCTGCAGAGTCGGGTCATTATTCTCTGCAAGTTCATCAGTAGCAGCATCTGCTCTGACGTGAGACGTTATAATGGAGCTGCCTTAAGTTACTGCTGTAATACAACATCTATTAAAAAGGATTTTGCAGCTACTCTTCCTGTACCTCCTAATTACTCATCATGACTGGCTCTTAAATAAATGTGTCGGCGCAATATTCCTGCAGTGTCTTGATCATAGAAGCATTGCAAATGTTTAGACTTTTTACTAAATATTAGGCAGTAAGAGCTGATCTGCATGTCACATTGAGTTGGTGACTAAAGGCAGGTGAAAGAATGCGCACTTGGCCTCATGGAGACACACACGCACACACACGCACACGCACGCACACACACACGTAGGACATCGGCTCAAATTTTCTTGCTGTAACAGAAATGACCCGACAGGTTTTGCACAGTGAGATGTTTTCTGCTCTACTACACTTTTGGGTGGTGGAATCAGGATGTCCACTCGGTGCCAAGACTTCCTCGGCTCCTCTCCACGACGTGATCTGCTGCGACTATATTTATCGACAAAGGCCGAAACACACATGTAGAGAAACATGTCCTAATCTGGCGAATGACTACAGCAGAGGCCTGAGATATGAGGTGAGGTAACAGACTGTTTCACCAGATAGGCAAAGCGCCCTTCATTGAAAGTTATCAACAGGCAGCTGGGGGTAATGCATCACGGTTTTTGTGAGGACAATGCTACGACGCCGAATCCAAGTACAGATGCATCATAGTTGCACAGTGAGCATTTTGTTACAAATAATGCTGTCATCAATTTTCATCTTTTGTTTAAACATATTAGTCTTTTGGACAAGATAGGTCATATTTCAGCAGGTTGATAAATTTTCTCCCCTCTCCTCTTCACAGAATGTGCACTTAATTAATTACACAACCTTTAATTGGACAGATTATTCCTGATGGTGGTGCAGTGCTAAATGTACAAACTCTGAGAGGGCTCACAAGTAATTATTTTAATGCCACTTTCTCAGCTTGCTGTAATCAGTATATTTCAAATAATTAGTATTTTTCATAGGGAAAGGTACAGATACCCTAAAAGAGACAAATTACATTTACATGTGTGGGTTTTTTTTTTTTTGCAGCTGATCCCTCATCTACTGCATCATTTCCATGTGCTGAGGCTGTACAGTGTTAAGGGGCGTATGATCACCCCTTGATATTTTATGATATCTGGCGGTATTACCTCCTGTTTAATTACCTCAGTAATGTGCATTGATATACATGATGGATTTTTACGGAAGCCCACTTCTTAAGTATCGGCTGCGGTGACATGAATGATCATCACTGCTGCAGTGGTCTTACGAGATAAATTAATAATTGTGATAGAGGAAGCGGAATACAATTAGCAAATGCATCTGCGGTCAACTAAAGAAGACAAACATGAGCGCAAACATGCTTACATGGTGTTGTATCACTTAAACTACTGACATCAATTAATCATTTCATTTAATGTCACTCTGTAAGAAGATTTAAACAAATAAACTGACTTGAGCCAGCAAAAGACCCTCCTACATGATGTCAACAAAGACAATTTATTTCTTTTCCGCATTGCTGTGGAACAATTTAGAGGGAAAAAAGGGAAGAATGGTGCAGTTAAAACTTCACAGCTTGACTCTGAGATAAGGAGGCTGTTTGAACTAATGGCTAAAGCCTGGTTTGATGGCGTCTAGGCCTCAAAATCACATAATTCAAAGCATGTATGTCAGCCTCGCGCTCATTACCATGACTGATCATAGTGTCTACCAGTATCCTGCCCGCCTGGCACCCCGGACCTGCAGGTGGTACTTTATCTAACGTCCAAGTCGATTTTTCACAGGAAATTTTCTCTGCTAAGCAGTCTGAAATTACAGCTTGGCAAGGAGCAAAAAAGAAAAAAGAAAAAAAAACAATGTCGTCAAATTAATGTTTGGATATTTTCGGTGTGATTAAGGTTAAGACAGATGACAAAACAATACTAGAGGTGAATCAATTTGTATTCAGTGATAGCCAAAATATCACAAAAGGGCTTTTTTTGTTGTCGTTTTTTTTGTTTGTTTTTGCAGTGGGACACCACAATAGCATTCCATTCCGACAAACCCTCCTTTCAAACATCTAAGTGCTCAAATGCCCAAAAATCATGTGTCACCAACCATCACTCTCCCATCTCCGCCGGCATCATCGAATCTGCTTTTTTTTTTTTGTTTCCTCTCATTCTCCCCCCTCTGTCTCTTGTCCTTCTTTTTTATTGCTTTGTACAGCAAAGCACCATTACTGATCCCTTCCAAAGCACAAACTAAAAATCTATCCCGTTGTCATTTGCCGCACCGTGCCATCTATCATCGGGGGTGCTTGGCAGCGTCTCCATACGAGAGAGGAGGTGCTGGAACAGGAGGCAGAGTCAAGGACTTTCACGCGCAACAAAAAACTTGTCACAATTATTTATGGCTCTTGCTGGGACACATAATAGGACACATCAAACTGCTGTTTTTTTGTGTGATGAGCGCCCTCACATCGCTGGCTCCCTTGTCGAAGTGGGTCACAGGCATCTCTTGCCTTACACATACAATTTCCAAGACAATGGCGGAGCACTTGGGGAAGTGACAGTGACAAATACTGGAGCCCCCACAGAAAGCTGGGCAGGCTGTTACATGAGTGATTGCGCCAATAATCATGCGGAGTCGTCACGTGTCTGTGGAGCAGGAGGGAGATGGGCAGCAGAGGTGGCAGGGGGTGGGAAGAGACGGAGCGAGAGGGGAGAGAGAGAGAGAGAGAGAGGCAGTGTATGAGCGTGTGTGAATACGACAGGGAGGAGCTGGGGGAGCAGCAGGCCTGTGTAGAGAAGTGGCTAACAGGTCCTGGCAAATCATTTTTTATTTCCTTATCATCCATCTCCCACTTCCTCCCCTCAGATGAGTTGCTGCTAAATGACTGTCACTTCGGACGGTGCTGTGATATGTTCTGCTGTAGCGCCCGTAATTGGGAAGGGGTCACCAGTGCCTGTTTCTCTTCATGACCTTTCTTAAACTCGGCCGCCCAGGGAATTGGGCAGAGCCTCAGATTAAATTACTTCTCCAGCGCCTCGGCCCTTCACCTTAAGTGCTGGCACTTGGCTCCAGTTCATGGGAAAGAAGCCCCTTGTTCTCGCTTCAGCACTTCAGGCATCAAGCACAGACTTGCCCGGTTTGCCAGCCTGAGCTGAGAAGAGAGAGCATCAGCCTGTGCTGGGGATACATGGCAAAAATACTGCAGGAAATAAGTCTGTAAGTGCAATACAAGCTCAGAATGAACAGTCACTACAATCCAATCAGATCACATCATCCTCCCAGTAAGATGTCCGCCATAACCTGCTTTAAACTGCACACAAAAACTGCCTACACTGCAAGCTGACATTGCCTCTCTTTTTTTTTTAACTTTATTTAAATAACAAATTTATAAATCAAGGTGTCTACAGGGATGACCAAGATAAAAGAGTTTTTAAGACATTTTTGCCACAATAAATTAAAGATAAAACCAGTGAAATATGCTCCATTTTTATACGCCATTAACATTTATGAGTTAACACCACTCTGGATCCAAAATGGACCCACATTTTTTTTCAGCATGGTGCAGCTGGCTTAAAAAAAAAAAACCTGATATTTTTTGGACAGTTTTGCTGTTGTTTGTAGTTGGTGGGGATGGGTCACCATTAGCCTCGAGAGGTGAAAAAAAAGCCTTTCTGACCTCAAGACATCTATTTGTGAGTAATTGAAAAGAAAAACACACTTTACTCCGGATGAAGTATTACTTTAAGGCCTCCTATTAGTATTTAAGACCTTTGAGGCTTTAGGGACCAGCTGTCACCCTCCAAATGTTTGTTCTCCATCAGAAACAAGGAGATGCTTCCATCTCCACAAACATGCCGTCAAGAACACTAAAATTATGTCTCATCATACGTTTTGCTTCCAAAAAGTTTCCAGTTTTTTGATCCCTTTGGAGATTTTTTTTTTTTTACTTTTTATTGATTTAAAATAAGTAAACAGCAGGCAGAGCGCACATAAGCAAACAGAGACAATGCAGATAACATTAATGTCACGTAATTGCTCGTTTGAGTGCATTTATTCTATTAGTGGTAAATTGTTGTAATTTGTCAGATGCCAAAAAACAACAACAACACTGTGACACCAGCATTATTCATTGGCCATCAGCATTGCTGCTCTCTAAAACATCAGCGTTGGCCACTGGGAAACCAAGTCAGTCTACAGCTAATAGTGTGATGTGCCATAAACGGAAAATGGACTCAATTTATATAGTGCTTTTCCACCTTTATGATAGTCAAAGCACTTAACAATGTTGCCTCATTCCCCAATTCACACACACACACACACACACACACACACACACACACACACACACACACACACACACACACACAGGCACTCATGATGGAGGCTGCCAAGCGCCAACCTCCATCAGGAGTAATTAGGGGCTCCATATCTTGCTCAAAGACACTTGGACATGGAGGGATGCTGGAATCCAACCAGCAACCCTTTTGATTAAGCGGGCTTAAGTGATTTCTTGTTAATGCTTAGCTGTATAGAAACAACAACAAAGAGTTAAAAGTGAAATCATCATCTCACTGTCAACAATATACCCCCGCCTCCTCCCGCCCGTCACCACTTAAAAAATGACACAGCAATGTGAGCCGAGAGGCAGCTATTCACTGCTCTGTTAGATATGATATAAGGAGACGCCAGCGCTCCCAAAGACTGACAGAGGAAAAAACACCACCCAATTGTTCTCCAAACAGTGCGGGGACGTCTAAATAAAAATGTCACACGTTGGCTAGCTATCATGCAAATTAATGGCATATCTGGCTGTAAAATAGACATTATGTGAAATCAAATTATCTCCGAAGGCATAAAAATGCTCTGATCAAGTGTTCGTCCTCCCCTTTGAGAGCCTTCAACAGCTCGACTACTTCCTCAATTACTTTGGGTGTCAACAGACAGCTATCTGCAATGAGGGCATGTTTTCCCACATAATGACAACTGATAGCTGGTGTCAGACAGGTTATGCTTTTCAATTTGTGTCTGGCAATAATAACAATTACAGCTCATGCAAGTCCTCATTACCTTACAGTATGAATTCATTTCGCTGTGAATATTTCCCCAAACACTCATCTCCACACCTGTCAGCTGAGACCGGCAGTACGGAAGGACAACAGAGGATGGAATACAAAGAGCTAAAGTTGTGGTTTTAAGTTGACCTTTGACCTTGGGTCAAACATCAGGCCAGTCAGACTTGTCCCTCGCGGTCTTTGGCTACTCTCAGCTGATAGCTTTACATCTTCAAAATATTTCTTTTGTGTTACCTAAAGTGCAAATTTTAATATGAAATAATAAGAGGAAACAAAGAATAGCAGCAAATCTTGAAAATAATATCAATTAAAAATTAAAAATCTACACCTCAACAAGGTTGTCATTTTACAGAATTTGGTGTTTGATTATAATGGGGCTGCAACTGAGCTGGGCAAAAGAGCTCTTTCCTATTTTGCTCCCTACTTTTTGAAATGAACTGCGGAGCAAATTGTGTCAAACAAATCTACCTCTGAAGCATTTCAAGACATGATGAGACCAAATGTAACTGACCGATGTCACGGCCCTATCTGAGCTGAGTTACAATCTGTACTTGTGTGTTTCAGTGGTCTATTGTCTATTGTTGTCTCTCTAGAAATTGTTGTTGGCACATTGTCTTGTACAGTGGGTGTTCCTGGTTAAATAAAGGTTAAATACAATAAAAAAAACAAAAAAAACAACAACTCTGCAAATAACTTAGTTTTACACCCTGGCATTTCTCAGAAACCATGCTGGACCATTTATTACCAAGAGCCATGAAATAACCCAACAGAGCTTTTTAAATTCTCCAGGAAAATCCTGTGAATCTGTGTTGAAAAGCAAAAAGAAAATGTTAAAGGTAAACTTTGTGTCATCTGTCAAGTGTGAAAAGTGTATAAATCATAGTGGCAGCATGCACCGCATTAATAAAGTAGTGCTAAAACTTGGCGTCTGCCATGTACTCCATCACATCAATTCTGGGTAAAGTGGCTATATTCACTATTTAATGAAAAACAATGCATCTAATGACGGTGTGGGAGGTTTTTCTGGTGGTGATGAACCTCTGATTTACTGAGCTCTTCAGCTCATTGTTTAGCTGTCCAGCTGCAACTTTACTGTTTTGGTTCACTCTCACAGAGTTGTTTTTGGCTGCAGCAGGCGGCTGGTCTCAGCAAAAAGAGCTATAAAAAAACCCACACTTGCCAAGCGACACTGTAAACTCCAAACAAAAACAGGCACAGTTAGCAACTAGCTGTTAGATATAGTGAAGCATTTAGTGGAATACAAGAGCGATACTTCCAAGATTAAAGATACCACTAAAAGAGTGAAGGGGAGCGATTGTTGAACGCAAATTCACCAGCTGGGCAGGAACGTGTCTCCTGGTACTGCTGTTTTAGCTAACATTAGCTAGTTGACACTGAAGCTACATGGCATACTGACATCACACATTAACGTGAATGCTATGCCATAACACTGGAAATATATGTCCCAACAGACGCCTTCGCTCCACAGTGATGCCCTCTGAGCAGAGATGTAACGGTGTGTCACCAAAATTATTTTGGCAGTACGTTGATGTGCTGGAAGTGCTGATACACACACTGATATCAATTCATCAAAATGTGTATTGAAATGCATTTCTGTAGTGTTGACTTTTCATATAAACTTAATGGAAAACAAACATGGACAGCATATCAAGTGTATAATTTTGGTACCATGTGGTCATGAGAGGTTACTGCACTTCGTGGCCATTGCAGATAGGGAAACAAACAAAGAACAAAAACACATTTTCTGACACAATGCTGAGGCAGCCTTTAACAGCACCGATCAAGCCAAGCAGAACACCTCGGAAAGGCAGTTTCACAGTTTCACTCTTGGGAGGGTTTTCTGGGGTTTAGCTCGCTGAAGAAGTGATTTCTTATAACCGAAAAGTTTCCCTGGAGCAGGTCTACATGAAAAGAGGCCGGACAGTCTAGTAAGCATGATAATCATGGTCACACGGTTATCATGATGATTAAAATGTTAATGAATCACTCACCGTTGGGGAAATTTTACCTTCAGATTCAAATGCACCCTAAAGGTCAATGTCATATCAAACATCAAGGTCAACCGGTGCAAAATCAAACCCTCAAACAAACAGGATTCAAGTTATTTTCACGTTCTGTTCATCCAAAACTGGTAGCATATGTACTCATTCTGGACAGCACAAAGTTTCCAGCTATACAGACTCTTGTGGCCTCAACAGCTTTGGGCATCCACATGGGTGACAGTGCCAACTCGCCTTTAATACACAAAAATATAATGTCCTAAACTTTCAAACCAGCTTTAAAAGTCATTATGGAGACAGAACATCTATAAACAGCAGCTGACTGAGTTGAGGGTCATTGCTTCCGTCACTGAGCAGCAGCCTCTTATTTTCTCTGCTGGACGTCCAGGCCTGTAAACTCTGTCAGGACTGGGCTGAGGAGCCAACACAGACCGGACTCACAGCTTCACGGCCGAGGCCTTCTTCTCTCCATCTGCCTGGATTTTCTTTTAAATGAAAAAAGGGGATACATTTCTGTTTGTTGTAACTTTCTTTTGGTAAGACTTCTGCCCCATTCCTAAAATTCAAGATGTAACTTGGTCCACTCATCTTCACAATAAAGGAGACACAGCTAAAAGTTTAGAGTTGAGATTCCCTGTTAGAAAAAAAAATCTGCTCAATTTAGATTGTTTTTTTCCCCCCTAAAGAGTTAAATAGGAACCCCTTATTTGAGTGAACTCCAACGTAGTGGAGCTCTGATATCGTGATTGACGAGTTAGACTCGTGTCTACCTGGATTCCCACAAACTTTGTCTTCATCTCTGGACTTCATGCTACATGTCTGACAGCTGGCACCAAATCTCACCTTGCCTAATCAAACGTAATTCCTAAAAACCTCTCTGTTCTTAATTTTAGTCACAGCCCTAGCATAGCGTCCTCAAAAAACACAGATTTCTGAGAATATATCAACAGTTCTCATGATAAATGTTTTATTGAATTAATCGAAAATGAGGTTTTGAGTCTTTCAATGGTCAGTGTTGAAGGGTGTTTGGGGGGTTTAACAGATTTCGCCCCCTTTCCTAATTCTAGTTGACATCCGCTCATGGATGGCTTGCATTGCACTGGCATCCGTGTGTGTCTGCTCCTTTGAAACACCATCCATGTGTGGCCACAGCTACACTTGACAATGACACAGAGTGATGCCCCCTCAAAAGCAGAAAGAGAGGGCATCTGTGATGAATCACGTCACCACGGAGGGGAAATCTGTTAAATAGTACTTGGACACTGCAGCATGATAATTTTCTTACACAGCAGCCTATAAGTATCTGACAAGCCCTATGCTGACTTGGCAGTCTGTTACAAAATGGCAGGCGTGCCCTTTTATCTCGGTACATGTTTCACGGCAATTGGACAATCAGCCACTGCAGTGAAAATCCATAGTATTGATCGGCCTGTATCTTCTCTATAATTCTACAGCAGGAAATCCCTGATGACAAATTATATCTGCACCAGTTTTTGATTGGTGCTTTGATGTAAGTGATCTCCAAGGGCAGACTGAGGAACTGGTTGAGGCTTTATTAACTGAGTAGAACCTGATTCTTCCTTGTCTCACATTCGCCCAAAGCCAGACTTTCTGTCAGACAGTCAGACTGCAGGCGGACAATCAAAACTGCTTCACTGATTCTGACTTTACAGCTGCACACGCCGACCACCCAGCGACGTCACAGACAGAAGCGCGGGCGGGCCGTTCTGAGGCATAGCCGGCTGTGAAGGTGACTGTCTGCCTCCTGCGTCTAGACTAGAAGAACACACATGCCAATGCAAGCGTGTCACAATAAATCTTGCACCTGATATCACACAACTTTTCAGCTATTTCTAGATCACGGCAAAGTCATTTCTGTATTTCATTACCATTTACAACATGATTTTTTACAAGTCCAACCTGAGCTTGTCGCTGCCTTTTATTATACCTTTGTCAATTCTGTGCGAGGTTTCAATTTACTGTCAATATAAGCGGCCATTTCATCCGAGCAGCAGAAGACGGGCAATACTGTTTCCCTCCATCTGCCATAATAGTGCTGCTGGAGTGGAACATGCAAGTTCATTTATGAACGTAAAGCAAAGAGGTGGAGAAGGCAGCACAAGACAGATTAAAAGTGATATGTGCTCTCTATTGATTCTAAACAAACACACATGCTCCCGCTCTCTCTCTCTGAATTCAGGACTTGATGTGCATGAAGAGCCCTATCATTACACGCCATACACTACATCCTTTTTTTTTCCTCCACTGATAACCCTGACCACAATACACTGCTCAACACACTGGAGTGCACACATCAAGAGGCCTCTTCTAATCCTGCCGGCTACTTAGCAGGCATCAGAATTGGCGCAGAACTTTTCCAAAATCCACTGTCATAAATCCGATGATTTTTGAAAGGAGAAGGGGAGAGAGAAAGCCCTTTATTGGAGAATCGGGTGTGTGTGTGAGGAGTATGGGGGTGGGGGGTGGGGTGGGGGGTGGGGGGGGGGTGGATAATGTTGGACATAATCCAGCCTCTGACAGAGGAGGAGGGGGAGCCAGCATAGTTTACAGAGAGGCATATGCTCCCTCCCTTCACACAGACATGAACTACAGCAGAGCAACCTTTTACCAGCCAGTCAGAGAAGGATAATCTTTCCCCTCGCAGCACAATACAGGAGATTACATGGAGAACATGTCAGTCTGCACTGGATTTGCTAGACACTAGATCTCTTGTCCCTATCGATTTTGCAGGCTGCTCATTCATGTTTTCACACGGGTCTCACAGGCATAGAGGCCAAAAGCATATGGTTGACGAAGCAGCCATTTTTCTCTTTCTGCTCCCTCTCTCTCTCGCTCTCTCTGATTGGATGTTTTACTTTGTGTGTGTGCGCACCAGTATTTGCACATACATGATCGCAACGGTGTCAACGTAACACCTGCTCCCGGCAAATGCGTTTTGTAATCACAGGACAAGTTAACCTCGACACCGCAGACTGCAGATGTTGTAATCCCTGGTGCTATTCTGTCGCTGTTGATTTGCTTCGGCACAGGCGCAATAATCGCCCTCATTTTAGGGGTTATAGTTTTCCCTAAAGCTTTGCTTTATTAATCAATTATTAGACTGCACGGCTTGACACAAACAACAGAAGCTGCTATAGTTTACACACTGCTGGACCCAGATGGTTAGGAGTTTTTCAACCATAAACAGGATTCTTTATGTGTTTTTTTTTTTTACATCACCACCATTTAAATTATGGAAACAAAGATCCATTGTTGTTGAGTTAAGCAGAGAAAGTTGGTTTATTGAAAACATATGTGCCTAAACTTCTCACAGTATTCTAACACGTTAGCAAACCAGGCTTTGATATGATTGCCAGTAAACTGCTTGCTCTAAAATGACACGATGATGCACGGCAGCAGAAAGAGGCTGACAGAAGAGCAAGTTAACTGCAGAATTTTTCTCAAAAGTATAAACAACGTCATTTGAAGAGCTGATGCGATAATTTGCTGGAATGTTGTATTATGTTGTATAACATAAAGAAAGAAAAGAGAAGAAGCACATCCCAGTTGTATGTCTCCATGGTTGTGTGCCTGTCACAGTGACCTCTGACCACCGAAAGTTTTCCAGGTCCTTCTTGAGGTCCATCCTAAATCCGTGTGGGTGGTGGTGCCACAGAATATCTGAAGACATTTCCTCAAAGTGTGTCGGAGATATCACGTTGACGTAGGCTTCAAGTGACAGTGACCTATGACCTTCAAAACTTTCTTCGATCATCCTTGAGACCCAGTGAAAATTTGAGCCAAATTGGAAGTCAATCCCTGCATTCCTGAGATGTCACGTTAACGAGCATGGGACGGACAGACAAAGTCAAAGCATCAAGCTTTCACTTTGCCGGCCCTATAAGATGTCATCTGTGCTCCACTGTGGTAACGGACGCCTGACATTGTTTTGTTTTTTTTCTAATACACATTATTTTACAACTCATTTGGCTGATATTTGCCAACATCAAGTTTATATAATACACACATTTTGTACATCTGGCATTTTGGTTACTCCCCAAAACATTTGGAAAAGCCCATGAATCCTATAGTTACAACATTGCAAGAGACTCCAACAAAACTTCCCAGCCACCATATTTAAAAATTGGCAAATATCTCTCGATACCTCTGACCTGCCGATGCTATCCAGCGTCCCTGCCAGGGATGAATAATTCATGAGCCTTTCAGTTGGTGTAATCTCTCTGACAGACAGGCACTTGGAGATGTAAGACCTCAGTCAAACCAAATGTAAAAAAAAAACAAAAAACCATAAAATAAAATGCAAATTGTCTTGCTGTGCTCGATGGATCTGCCCTCAAATTTAATGGCTTCCTCCTTGGCCCGTACTACATCTCTGCATCGAGTTTGGTGAAAAAAAACCTTATAATTTTTTGCATAATCCAGCTACAAATCAAACAAATAAACAGCACAAAAAAATCATGACCTCCCTGCGGAGATGATGACAGTTATGTGTTGTAGTGGCATTACACTTTCAACTTTCTGCCACAGCAGTTTTGACATAAACACAAAGTAACACGGTGAGCTTCTCGGTCCTCAATGACAAAAGCGCTCCATACTTGTGCAACTTTAAGGAAGCACATTAAGGCCCAGTAGACTCTGACAGAGGAGTCCAGCGGACTCACAGTGCCCGCTTTAAGGAACAGAAAACAAGAAGGCCTCACTCATGCGTTTCTTAGTGATCAATATGCTAACTTGGGAAATGCTAAAATCGAGGCGGATGCTTGACAAAGATGGATAGATTTGCACCGTCCGTGAAATGTCACTGATTCAGTGGAGGATGTCACCTCCGGATCGCTCGGCTGTGTGATAAGCCTGACACATCAGCTCGGGGTGGAAAGTGGTGTTGCGCCACTCTCTCGCTCTCTCTCCCTGTCAAAGCAGACGGATGACAACGACCACCACCGCAGCATGTCCGGTGGGACCCAGGTAAAAATGAACACAATTAAAAAAACGGATGAGTTGCAATTTGCGGAGAAAAGTCAATGTGTGAGGTTTCGGGTGGTTAGCAACTGAGTGGTCGCAGGAAAATAAAATCATTAATATTAAGTGAGGGATGTCAATCCAAGTTTGATTGAAACGCTCAAGTGCAAATCTTTTTTTTTGTTTTTCTTCTGTATAAAAGCACTTTTTAAATTCCTGCCTGTACCCACCTTGACACACATCCACATCCACAATATATTCAGACTGACATACATCACTTTCATTTTCAGCCCATCAGACACTCCTTGCTCAAGATTTCACTGATAATGGGAACAAAGCCCTGTCATTTTCCATAGATAATGTAATTGCCATAGGGAATGAAGCCATAAAGATGGCAATAAAGGTTTTAATTTTACTGCCTTCTTCCAGAATTGAACCCTTTGTGATGCCCATATATTCTTGTGCCCCGAGGCAGTCGCTCAGAGCATTTTTTATCTATTTGCTCAAGATCAAAGGTCTGTCCAACAACAAGAAGCACTGACAGGCTGCTTCCGCACATGTTGGGCCCATCTGTGGACCATGGGGAAGGAGCGCGAGTGAAAGCTTTCTAGTTTACTATTTTCCTCATCACTCTGTCAGAGAGTTTTGTCTCTGGAGACGTTTGGGCAGTTTGTGTGGTCAAAACAAGAGAGTGGCACAAGGAGGTGGGAACGGGCGAGTTGTACTTTAGACTGACCCATAACGTGACCTGATGTCAGAATGTTGCACCTTGGTCTATTCTGACGTTGCCTTTAGGCTGAATTTGAATGGATGGTTTGCCTTGTGTTATTCCTCCTCCTTTTCACTTCCAGGCAGCAAGTATCATATCTAATATTGTATCTGAAAGACTCTGATTGTAATCATGCAGTTTTCTGAAGGAAAAGCACTATAAGCTGACAGAAGACAAAGCACCATCCACCCACAGCATTCTGAGTAACTAATAGCCCAGGTCAAAGTCTGTCCTTTTATTTATAATCCTCAACAGCATGAAATATGAAGGGGTAGATTGAGATGCATAACTTCACACCCTTTTTTGAAGCAGGAAGCCCTCAGACACCAAAAATGATGAAATGCTTTGGCTGAGAGGTAAACTATTAATAGACTCCTCCACCTGAAACTGTCACCGTGATCCCTGCTCTCCAGCCCCACATCCACACCAGGAGCACCTTTCAGGGACCAGCACAGGGCTGCTGAGACGGACGATTGCATATGCTGAGGTGTACACTGCACCTGCAGAAGGCACGCTTATCCCAAGACCAATATTTCATAATTGATAGTCACATGAATGTGTCTTGATGAGCAGAGCACGCATGTTTCCCATTGTGCTGAATCCGAAGGTATAACTGCAAAATCTGCTTTAAAAAAAAGGCCCAAAGTGTTGTTCAGTCAAATCGAGGGTGATAGTAAAACAGGCACGCCTGCATTTTTCATGGCCAACTAATTAGCCATTTCCCCTAAGAAGCACAATAAGAGCTCTTGTGTGTGTCACTGCCGTCTGCTGTGTGTCATGAATAAAAATGCTCATTTTAAATATTTTGGGTACAACTTTTGTGATGTAAATCAGCCAGCAGTAAAGTTATGTCAGTGGAAAAGTCACTGCCAGTAGCACCCACATTCCACAAATGATCATTTATTACCCAACACTATTTTTAAAGGGGGAAATGGCAGCCTCTCTTTGTCAAATCTAACAAGGGAATAGCTTTCAGGTGCTTATACCACTATAACTCATCTCGGTGACCTTTTGAGCTGGAATTAGGGCACTTTCATCCTTGCTCAGGAGCTCGTTGAAGTCCATTAGCATTTTTAAAAAGTGTAAAGAAAAACAGGTAATCTTTCATTAGTAGACCTAGTGAACTTTAGGAAGGTTGCTAAATGATGAAATATTAGCTGAGGAGGATTATAGCATTGATAAGCACCAGCTACTGACTAACGAGTGGAATTGCGCAATTTTATTTTATATTAGTCACTTGCATGCATCAATGTAGTATTTCTCATGTTTTTTCTTTGAAAAAAACAGAAAAAAGAGGATCGTAAGTAGGATTCATGTCCATATGTGAAAGCTAAATCTGTTAAAGTATGTTGATGAAATCTTGAATGTGTGCATGTCGATGCATGATTAAAATAAAGAAACACACCAATTAACCCAGCCAAGGGCAGCATACAGCTGGTATTACACTCTGAAAGAGAGTCCACATAGTTGTCTACACAGCCAACGGCTGTACTGCTTGTTGTTTTAGACGTTTGCTTACAGTTTCACCAGCATCCACCAGCAGCAAAAACACAGATCTGTTGACTGATCCACTACGATCAGACCTGAGGATAAATATGTTAAAGTTGCAGATGCTAAATATACTTTGAAGCGGCTCGAGTCAAGATGGTGACGCGCACTAGTGCAGCAGATTGGAGCAGCCGGTGGGTGCTGCCACTGTTGTAGGGTTGAATCAATTATTACCAATCATGAGTGACTGATTCAGAGCCCATCACCCTGCCACACTGCCTCCTTTCATATTGTACTACTTTATTATCAGAATACCTATTTCACTGTTGTAGCGCCTTGTTTACATTTAGGTGAAAATTTGTATTATTTATTAATCTATTGATGTGTATTTGCACCAAAGGAACTTTGCTATTTCATCGTATGCTTCTGTAACGACAGTGCAGCTCTTCTCCTACCAGATGCAAAAAGTAACGTTAAAGTCAAGCAAAAGAAGAAAAGGAGGAAATATAGGACGGGGAAATGCCATCAGGGACAGCATAAATAAAATTTAAAAAAACTTGCCCCGAGTAAAGATTAGCATAGGAATGAGTCCTAAAATATGATCATCAGCATTGTTGAACATCTGGTTCCCTTGTCTAAAAGTCACTGTTTTTTCAGTTAAATGCCTGAAATAAAGTCAGTGCTTCACAACAGCCTGTCAACGTTTTGTTCAACAGAAAGAAATATATTGTACAGTGTTCTTATGGTGTAATTTGTGCATAGCATAACGGTGGCTTTGTAAAGGATTGCATATATGTTTTAAAACCCATCAAAGTGGTGTTCATAAGTGAAGCTGATCGTGTTTAACAAACGTGTCATTCTCATAAACTTTTGTGTGCCACAGAGCTGATTTTCAACTAAAATTCCAGTGGAGTTTGGTTGAGGGAACCCATGGCAATTAGCCTCAAGTAAATATTGCTCCTTCCTGTGTTTTGAAAATTGCGGTAGGCCAATTGCCATTTTGATTAAATTTCAATTAATTGTGCTACCCTGGTTTGTATTCGCAATTTTAGATCAAATCTGTGTGCGCTCATGAGTCATGCATGAGGACCATTCTTTGTTTTTTGCACATTGTTCATGCTGAAGCTAAAATCCATGACAGCGTCAAGCACATGTAGAAATCATGAGCTCATATTTCCTTGTTCCAAATGTTCAGTTCCTCCTTTATCATTAAACTCCAATTCAACATGCTCCTCCTTCAGGGAAATTACACAGCCAACCACCTAATCCCAGTCGTGGTGAGTGCTTCCACGGTAGCAGACCAAATTAAACATCTGACTGAGATTGCAGGAAGAGACAGGACATACCGGCTTCAAAACCCATTCTCTATTTTTGAAGCTTCTAAATAATTCATAGATAAAACAAAACACAACAAATACCTTGAGACGTGTGCTACCCGCTAAGTTAATACCACAAAATGAAATAGAACTTTATCTTGCTGCTCAAATTGAAGCAATACTGCGATATTAAAGTGTGAAAGAGAGCACAAACGCTGCAACAAATTACAAAATGCCAGAGGGACCGACAGCAGTATTACAGAAGACAACCAAATACCATTTCATTTGTGTGGGCCACGCAGTTCAATACTATCGTTATTGTCAATAAATGACAACATGCGTGCTAGTTGGAGTCCCCCCCACCTCCCCCCAACTCAATCATGAGGTGCTTGGGCTATCAACTTGAATAATTCTGTATTTTGCATTGTCACATGCAAGACCAGCAAAATTACTTATTATAGTATCAGGAAAAAAAATCTTGCCAATTTTGCTTGAATCAACAATAAACATCACTAAAGCACAAGAATCCTAATGTGGCAGATGGTGCTGAGATGTCATACCTTCTGCTGCTTTTTTAGTCTTACTAGTGATCAAAAGCAGTTATGTACAAAAAAAAGGGGGGGGGGTGGATATTTGAGTGCAAATATCATCTTTATATGGCCATTACTTATCAATCTTTATACTCATTCTGGAGCCACTAAGTCATGTCACCTAGATGTCCTCTGGAAGCAAATGGCCCGACACAGAGTATTGAATTACATGTTCCCCTATTTACTGGAAAAGCAGGTCCCGGAGATAACAAGAAAGGTGATATTTACAGTACAGTAGCCTACAGCAGTGTGATGTCTCCTGCCAAAGCTCAGACAGGGTGGGACAAGTGGCTCCTCCATGCTGGGAAGAGGGCGAGACAGTGACGAACACAGAGAAGATGCATCCATGAACACTGAAGTCTTAAAGGCCCGTGAGACGGAAGTCATGTTGCTATTTGTGTGCATATATTTACCTGTATCCAGTAGCGACAAATGCCATGACTATTGATTGGTGATTACATTAGCAAATAGTGCTGAATTTGGGTTGTGTGACGCTCAGAACAATTTGTCTACCTTTTCACAGCTGGAACGACTACTTCAAGTTAGCTCTCCGCTAACTTGAATGCCAGTGAATAATTTAATCATGCAGCTCTTCAAAGAACTTTTAGACCAAACTGATCACGCGGTGAAAGAAGTAATTTAACTAGAGTCGTTGAAGCTCTAAACAATTTATCAACTGTTTTCAGACACAACTGTGAGCGGCTATGGAGCAGGATACATCCGGTTAGCCCTCTGCTAACTTGATTGTAAATGAACGATTTCATTGTGCAGTTCTTACACCTTCCAAATCTTTTCAGATGAAACGAGTCATTTGCTGGGGGTTGTGTGAAGGTCTAAACAATTTATTAACTGTTTATCAACCACTTCTTTCAAAATTCAAGTCTATGGGGATACGTCTTCTGGGACTGCAGTGAGTGCATCAAGTGATGGATGGGGAAGGGCATCAATATCAGAAGTAGTACACACCCCTGACTGCAGGATGAGTCATCAAACATTTCAATTGTTTTTACAGGAAAAGAAAAGTCTCTGGGATTGATTTTTATACATATTTGGTTCATATCAACAGATAAATGTGCAATAAACTTAAGGAAATAGGATTAAAAGTGTGAAAAAGCATTTTTCATTGGTGTATTCATTTTCAAGATTTGCATGTTTGCACCTGACAAGATCAGGTACTTACCTGTATGGGCCTCATAGAACTCCTGATCTTTCTTTATTGGATGAAGTTTCGGGGCATGTTGATGGTTCACCGACTGACTTGGTGGGGTTCCGTGATCTTTCAGAGAAAACAACATTGCTCTGTTTAACATAATTTCCCAATAAAAAGTCAAAGAAGGAATGCAGCACACACAGCAATGTCACACGGTACAGACAGACCACCAAAAACTAAAATGCAGATTAGCAGCTGAAATGCAAATAAAGTCTTCTGAATTAAATAATATCATGATTACAAGAGTTCATGACAAAAACCTCACTGTTTCCACTTCAAAAAGTCTCTTCATAGACACATAAATGAATTTCCCATTCATATATCCTTGCTCTAGTGCAATATTAAGTTGTATTCAAGCCTTTAGTAGCGGCAACAGGAGGAGCACAACACCTGATTGCAGCCAAAGTTATGAATATGTTAACCAATCACATAAGTTGATAATCAATTATTAACTTTTAATTTAATAAAGGAAACTTTCAGAGTTCTGAGTCATTCGCATTTTTCTCAGTCGTACCCAGCTAAGTGTGCCGCTGTTTGCAACGATGCATTAACCCCATGATCTCCATGAAGCTGGCTGCTGGTCATCATGGCAACCACAACAACAGACGTCCCCACGCATATTATGATGACAAACAAAGGCCACAGGGAAGGAACAAAGCACTAAAGGAAGAGAGCTACGTCCAGACAACAGACTTCTTCTTCTCCAACAATTGGCCAGTGTGGCCGAGTGAGACAGATGGATTGGAGGTAGAGTGGCCATCTAGCAACTGAAGGGTCGCCGGCTCGATCCTCACTTCCCCCTGTGACCATGTCAAGGTATCCTTGAGCAAGATACTGAGCCCCTAATTGTTCCTGATGGCCCTGGTACAGACTGGTGACCTGTCCAGGGTGAACCCCGCCTCTCGCCCAGTGTCAGCTGGGATAGGCTCCAGCCCCACGTGACCCTTAACAGATGAGCGGTCCAGAAAATGGATGGATGGGATCTAGTGAGAAATCGGAGGGACTTGTATGAGCATATGAAACTACTATGGAACCAGCTTTCACAGGAATAAATCAGAGCAGAGAGCAAAAAATGTCCGGTTTGCCACATCTATTAACAACAGATGGTGCCAACCTGGTTACATTACTGTGAAGGAACGTTGCTGTAGCACCAAAATTAAAGGGAGTTGTTGTTATTTACATCCCCCCCTCCATTAAACCAGTAACTGTGTGTGATATGATCCTCTGTGTTACGGCAAGACTCCACACTCTACACCACTGCTTTAGTCATGATCTCCGGGGATTTCAGTGCAATTAAGACTGGACAACTATTTCCTCTTTCCTACCTTTGTTGACCAATTGTAAACGAATAAAGTAATTCAATTTTTTGTTTTGATTCTGAATACATGGTTGCTGGTGCTGACTAAAAATGTAGAGCTGTGAGAAGTTTGAGATGCCTCATTCTGTCCAAAGTAGTTTCATACATGACCCAGGCTGCAGGCTACCGTAGGTTCTCTTGCATGCTTGGAAAAGTGGGGGGTTGCAGGCTGCAACTTCCCCGCTTGATGTCGTCTTACATGCTGGTCCTTTCACATTAAAAATCTGTTTATCGGCATTCATAATTCAACAGGATTACACAAAAACTATGATGCTAATTTTCACCTAACTTGATGGAGGGTTGTAGTTTACACCAAGAAAAAAAATCTGTTAAATTTGGGGAAGATTAGTCATAGTGTCACCTGGTGGCAACAGTTATTCATATGTTTGTGTTTCTAGCTAGAATCTGGTCAGAAACACTGTGAGATTTTGGTATTGGTCACTGTGAAGACAGTGAATTTTTGTTAAAATGTGTGACTGTGGTTAGACAACCAGATCTTTTGAGGATAGTGAGGGTTGCAAATCTGCAACTTCACCACTAGATATCACTAAATCCTACACACGGGTCCTTGAGGAGAAGAAATGTACTTTTCTGACTTTGTCTATATTATAATATCATATATCCACAGAATCAATTATTCTATGAGCTTTATAGTTTAATCTATGTTTGAAAATTAGGACAGAACTGAAAATGTACGTATCAACTAGGAATATTTCTAGGCTTACCCAATTTGATTTTTAATACAATCTTTGTCAGGATAATTAATTACTTCATAGTGATGTGCGAATGTTAACATAAACATTTGGAACACTTTGCTGTTCATATGTTACAGTATTTCTGCGTTTTGATCATCATACATAGATCTGAGGAAACAGGTGCAGATGAAACAACTGGAACACATGGTGGAAGCCAGAAGCTCAGCACACCTGTTCCCTTCCTGCTAAACAGCCTTGCAGTGGATCGTCTCTGGAGCACTAAATAACTTCCATCTCACACACACAACACACATTTCTCCGATTCTAATAGCACGGAGATGGAGAACAGACATTTGTCCCTTTTAGGGCCAATAGCAATGGTGATAAATGAAAGCAGGACTCTTTCTCTATGCTGCTGGAAGATCTTAATGCCTTTTCCTCTGGTCTTTGTAGACAGAGTACTCCACAGGGAGGGTGGGGAGGATAAGTAACTATAGGAGGTGGTAATGGTGTTGGTATCGGCTGGTGTTGTTTGCCCTAGCTGTATTGAAGCAATGGTCCCCGAGGAGCCTGGCACAGGGAGCTGGGTTTGTCAACCTTGTCTGAGGGACTTAATATGAAAACAACACTAATGAGAACCATTTCCATTGCTCTGTTTATTTTCAGAGATGCATTGAGCGGGGCATACGCACGGCTCAGTGATCGCACGTTGCATTGCATTCATTATGGGGCCCTGGATGGGCTACTGATACATTACACACAAACACACTTATAATTGCATTTTTTTATTGTTCAGTGCTACTTTTAATGCTGCAATGAAGCAAAATGGGCTCAATCTGACCAAACACGATCACAAGGTGGTGCATCTGCTTGGCATCTTTTATCCTTTTAGATTCTGACTAAAAGCTCAAACTTAGACATATTCAATAGGTATTCCATGCCCGGAATAAAAACACTATATCTACACCCAAACTGCAGCGGTATTCTCTTCATCAATAAATGACAAGCTTCAGCAGACAAGTATCATTTCCTCAAGCAAAATGAATCCTCCCGCGTCCATCTATTCACTCACAGACATGCCATTCTGGAAACGTCTCTAAAGTGACATTACTCTGGAGATTGAAACCACTATTTCATTGAGCAGAAAATTGCTATTGAATTTGGAGCTGAATAATTGGGAGCTATGTTCCAATGCAACCCGCAGAAAAAAGGTAGAGTTATGTTTTACTGTCACACTCAAACCAATGACATTCTGAAGCTGAGCGGCACAAATGGTATGGGTATTGTTGGACGGGACATTGCTCTCCTTTGTATATGAGCCATATCAAGCAAGGAGTTGGAAGGCAATCCGGAAAGGATGCATTTCACTTTGATTTGATAGAGGGCCATGAATGGAATATAAATAAATAAATAAATAAATAGCACTCTGAAGAAACAATACAAGCATTCAACTGTGTAGTTACATTTGCTGTATTTGTTGAAGTGTGGTCTACATATTCGTTTTCAAAAATACAGGCTATGCAGAAAAGAGCTGAATCTTTCAGAATATTATTTGTGCTTGGACATTTTCATTGTGTCCCTATAAAATTCACAAAACCAGCACCATTTAACCAAAGAATAACCGCTTTAGTAGCTCTTTATCTATTTGCTGTATTTCTTACACGGCTGTCTCTTTCTCTGTCCCTCTCTCTCTCTCTCTCTCTCTCTCCCGCTGCCCCTCCCTTCATCCAGTGATCGTTTTGTGAACCCGTTAGCCTGTCACTGGTTTAGAGACTCCAAATGACCCTGTGTTTCTTCACAAGACTCATTCATCCCCTCCCTTTCCCTCCCCAGGCCACTGGCAATACTGATGACCACCAGAAAGACACACGCCTGCACGGACACACACATTAGCACACGCACGTCCGCGCACACACTGATGGCTGCTGTGGTTTGCTGGTGTAATGTGCTTTGTTGTGTGAAGGTATCAATCAGAGGGGAGCAGATTATTAGAGTGTCTGAAAGAGATCAAACAATGTTGCCGTCTGCACCCACACATGGCTGATTTACAGGCAGGCTGATAAAGTACTGCAGCTCTCTGTCAGGGGCTACATGACGGCTCGCCGCGCTCTTAGGATAAATTATTGCAGAGGCCCGCGGTAATGTCTCTCCACCTAGCAACCAGCCACCCCAGCCGCTGCCAGGGGAGCCCTGCCTCGTCTGCTATAATGGCACTGCGTCCGGGGTCAGCAGTTACTGTATTGTGGTAGGGTGGGAGGGATATAAACACACATGTACATATACATGAATGCATCCGCGTGCACACTTACGCAACGTTTGTCTCAACACCTGGAAATTGGAAGCAATGCCAAAAGACACTCAGGGATGAGTTAAGGAGGACTGAGTGGACACAGGGGAGGTGCTGATGTCTCGCTACAATTTTGCAGTAGAGCAACATTTTGAAAAACGGATGCTTGGGTTCCAAACGTGGCAGCGCTTAGAGAGAGGGGTGGCATTATCAAAAAATAAAGCTTGGCAACAACATTTTAGAAAGCCATTTGTAACACTAAGTCTGAACTCACTTGTGTGATTTGCCTGAAGGCAATTCTACAGACACTTGACTTCATACTGAGCTGTCTCTGAATGTCCCCGTCCCTCTGTTAGTATGCAGGCCTGTGAGACACAACAATCACATCCTTAATGGTAAAAGCCAGATAGGAGAGGAGGAATAGCAGGGCAGCAGGGTAGGTATTATGCTGCAGACAGGGGGGGTTGCTGGTTTGATTCCCTGTGTTGGGTGTCTGTCTGCCAGATCTACAGGTGGGAAAGATATTTGTCCACACGTTGGTCGGGGCACCTGTTTGGGGGGGGGGGGGACTGAAGGAATAGTGTGATTCGTCCAGGTACTACATTACTACATTCAGGCGAAAAGATGCACCCAACAACTCCACATGTGACTGAGGAAGTATGTAGTAGTCTAGGGTGACAGGGGGCGGAGCCAAGAGTACTACCGGCTATGTACAACAAAAATAAATACTGAATAAAACTAGAATACCAGATTGTGATTATATTCCTCAGCATTGTCTTACTGTAATTAAAAACTGTATTTAGTTTTACCAAATCAGCCTCTGACAGCCTCATTATCGTTTCCTATGACATAGACTTCAAAAAGTGAATTTATTTTGAAGCCCAACATCCAGACATAGTATCTTGGAAATAAAATCTAATTAAAATAGATATCGTGTGGACTTTCCGCCAGAAGTAATGAGATTTAAGCGCGCGGCGATTTAGGGAAATTAATACATTTACCTAGGTTTTGTGTTAACATCAATGCCAATCGCGGCCCGTGAACTCCTGCGTCTACGAGGATCATCCAGAAGTTAATGCTGATTAAAACTGCTCTTACTGCAGTCAAAAGCAGGATGGTAGCAGGTTTTGTGGCCAGTAAAAAAAGGAGCTCAAGTGACTGTTGGTGCCAAATCTGGAGAAATTCCCTTGAGGCATTCCTGACATATCACGGTAACGTTCCAGGATATAAAATAAAGCATCACTCTGGTCAGTTCTCAAAAGCACGGCAACCTATTCTGAGCCTTACTTTAGAAGACAGTGACAAAGTTAGATATATAGATGGACAAGCAGATATCAAAATGAATAAATCACCACCCAGGAGTGGATTTCACTTACAGGTGACACATAACTATTTTATGTCCCGTTCAGTTTCTGGCCTTTTATTTACTCACGATGGCGTTTTTTTTCTGTACACCGAGCAAGGTCAGAGAAAGTAGGATTCACTCTGGAAATTGGCAGAGAAGATGCAGGGCTGCAAAAACAGAGCAGAAAAACTATACTGAGATGCTAAAAGATAGATGCTGTCGATTGAGCGTAATGAATATTTTACCGTTGCTTTCTCCATTAGAGCTTTTCAACACTGTGTTTCTATATAAAAAAGGGGGGGGGGGAACCAAAAGAAAAAGAAAAAACAACTAAAAAATGCATTTTTCTTCAACTAAGGTGTCCTGCACTCAGAGGCTGGCTTTGGCAAGTTGTCTGCCATTTGAGCAGTGACTGGGTGATGGCTTCCTCCCTGCCCCCTCCCCTGTGTTATCTCGCTCAAAGCAGTGCCATCCCTCCATTGTAATAATGCCGCTTCCCAGCAGCCCTTGGAATGACCTTTCTTTAATTAACTGCATCTTGATGAGCAGATCTACATAGAATGTGAAGGTTAATTAATGAAGTATCACTGCTTAGTCTTAAAACCATCACCTAGCAGATGACAGCCAGCCCACCACTCTCAATTTTACTCCCGACCTCATTAGCAATGGTAGGCCAATGGACAGCTCTGCTCTGACCAGTGGATCTCAAGTAAATTGTATCAAAGACATGCTCTTTGATATCCTTCATAAGGCTACGCAAGACCGGATTCTGATTCTACACTTTTAATAATATATGAGAAGTACAAATACACACACACACACATATTTTGCATCACATAATGTGTTTTTTCTCGGAGGTACGAATCTAGTCAGCAATCCCATAAATAATTCAAATGAAGGTAAAATAATATTTCAATTAAGATCCATGTAATCTGTTTCCTGCAAACAAATACATGATGGATGGTGATGGATAATTCTTGTATTATTGCACAGTTTCATCTTGATAAGCTTTCGGTTTCCGTGTGATTTCGTTTCACGGCACATTTCAGTGTTGCTTATCAGTGCGATTTGGAAAGAAGATCCATATTAGTAAATAAAGCCCAACTACTTAAAGTGTCTTCATGTGGCAGTTTAAGCTCGTAGAAGATGGAGCGACGATGATCCAGGGTCTACGGTTACAGCACTTTTCCCAAAAGTGGCCGTGCCCACACAGCTTTTCGTCTATCTATAATCTATCACAGCAGACGAGCTCTAACCTGAATATGCGCAGCACTTAGGGAACCCACACTAGGTGGACATGTGACACTATCCATCACCGTGGATGTGATAGTTTTTGTTGCTGTTGATTGCGCGGCTCGCCTCCTGGGTATCACAGGCCAGTTGAGCCACCTGGGCTCATTTGCCTCCCCACCTGGTCTGGACATCGGAAAATTAAACTAAAAGTATCCAGGATTGTGGCCATGAGCTTTATTTGCTGCCTTCTTTCATGTAGAATGAAAGCCCCAGTCAAAAGAGGGTGCTTTTTTAATTAATTCACATTTTGCTCCCAATTGAATATCGTGCATTTCTGTCATAATCCTGTTATGAATCTGCCAGCTTGTTCAAGCACTATCACTGACACTAAACAACTTTTCTGACTGAGTATGTGTGCTGCCGCCGCATGTTTAGAGTCATTTAGAGAAGGGATATCAGATCAAGTGTTCGTACTGACATTATCCCCAGATGGGAGGCTGGAGTGGATCACCCATCTGATCAAGTTACGCACTTCATTTTAAATATGTAATCAAAAATGTTTACAGATTTTGCTCTGAGTCCTACTTGATTTGTCCCGCTAGGATGACGCAGGTTGTTCTTTTACTGGATATTAAAACATTTGATCTTATTTCGTTGACTTTTAGGAACAGCTTTCTTTGATACATGTGTATATATTTCTCTGCACTTTTACACTTAAGTTCAAATTAAGAGCAGAGTTCAAATGAACTGCTTAAGAACGGTGCTGTGCTGTGCTGTGCGATTAATCGAACCACACTGACGATGTCAAGTTCTGGAATTAGATGACGGCAAAAATAAGGTGTTTTTTTTGTTTTTTTTTTTGCTAGTTTCAATTTGAATGTGTGAGAAAAAAACTCAGAAATACAAAATTCTAAATTATCAGTAATTTGTGTGGGTTGTTTTCTTTCTGACAACCAAGCAAGTGGACTTGTGATACCGTGTGTTTATTATATCCTAACGTTGTATAAAATAATCACAATACTGTTCATGATAATGAGAAAATATCACCCGTTCACCAAATCGCACAGCACTGATTTGGAGCTCGCGGGTGTGAATATATATTTCTTAGCTTTTAATGATAACGACTGTGAGGTTTACTCCAATCTGATGTCAAGATGTAATGTTTCACACACCAACAACAAAAAAAGTACCGCCAACAGTCCATGACAAAAAGCGCTCCAGTATCAGAATCATTACAGGTATCAACAGACGTGTATCAGCTGGAACTGATAGGATGCAGATGCATGTGTAGCATAAATGTCCATCAGGAACTCACCATTGTTTCTGGAAAGTATCTCAGCAAATACTGTGTATTCATAGAGCTGGGGAAGACCGTCTGTATCATGGTTTACCATTTTATCACAACATACTGTGATATATGACACAATATTCTACATAATTTTTCTGAAAATGTCCAAATTTGAGCTGAAAATAAAACTCGCTGAGTACCACTGGGTAGTTTAATAATATGCTCATCACATTTCAAACTTGAAGAAGCAGCAGCGGACACTTGCACAAGACAAAATAGTTTGACATGTACATGTTAATCTGATATTTGCAGAATAAATATAAGTATTTAGCATATATAGACTCAGGTCATCTGGATGCAGGGACCCTACAAGCATTCAGTCTGTTAGCGGTCTGTAGTCTGTTATCGATTCTCACCATTTAGCAGTACAACCTGTTTGCCAGCAGACATGGCTAAGTATGTAAAAAAACTGACATGGCCGACAAAGAGAGTTACCCCGTTTCTGTTTCTCACTTTGGAATAGAACTGAGTAGAATGTAATAGAATACTCCAATAAGTATTACAGATAAAGTCCCAAAGAAAGACAGCGAAAATCCATTTTGTTTCTCATAAATTGTTAAGACTTTTCCGGGGTAAACTTGAACCCTAATTGGTGTAGCTTTTTGCTAGGACTGATACCGTGTCACACCTTCACTGATGACTGTCAGGTAAATATTTCTATATAGAAGTCTCCCTCTGTTGAAGCATCAACGTGATTTCCCTTTCAGCACCTCGAATGACACCCCACTAAAAGCTGCACGACGTGCTTCCCGCACACAACACTGTCACCAAAGACAACTTGGGTGAAGCGAGTGTTTTTGAGAGTTTGAAACAAAATAGCTGGTGCAGCATTTCCCCATTTCCGTCTGAAATCCTTGACACAAGAGGATTTACAGTGAAGTGAAGTGAGGTGGGTGCAGTACGGAACGAGCTGTGGGGGCTGAGTTAGACGGGGTGAGGGTGGGGGTGTGGGGGTCCACGCTACACTCGTGCTGACAGGGATCCTCCCTGTAGCGCGTGCTTTTTTTCCCATTAGTTCCTTACTCACTCTCTTGCCCTCCAGACCCGCAGAGTGAGGAAGATTTAAGTGGCCAGTCAAGTGAAATCCCCAAGGTTTGGCAGGTGTGAGGTCTGGCTTCATTATCTACAGACACCTCTGTCCAATTATGAGCCTTGCTCCCTCTGTGACGATGATGATGCTGTGTGTGTGACCACGTAGGTGTCTTAAGGTGTGATGGGCATGAATAAGCTAGCCTCATTGTTATCTGTCCCTCCTCCACCGTGACATCAATGACAATTTCACACAATAATACGTGTATTTGCACATGACCGCCACATGAGCACCCCTCTTTTGTTTAACTCTATTCAGTCCATGGCCTCATTTCCTGCTCTGCTCTACTTGGGAGTAGAAGGCAACACCTGAAACCTACTTGTGCAATAATCTTAATGGCCAGATCCTGGACAGCCATAATTAGGACTCACTATAAAGAAAAACAAAGAGCCACAATAAATTATACACAACTCTCCAGTGATCGGAAGTCTCGCTGGTTTTGATACATCTGTGTGGTTTCTCCATTTTGCTGACCCACTGGTTCCAAAATGTCAGCTGCTACAAACTGGAGCACTGCCTTGTAGGCTGCTTCAAATGGGTCTCTGTCGCTAGCCTGATTTTGGACCCCCCCTGCTGACACTACTGCAAAATGCAAGGCACCCACAGACCACTTGAAATAACTCTCTCTTTTGATAGAAATGTGCCTTTAATTAGCAGACGGGGAAGCAAAGTTCCATCATAAAATAGACTGCGTGACAATACTCTCTACTGCAGTTTCATTTATTTCTGTCTTAATGTCGACTACCCTCGTCGGAAGGCTGCGGCCTGCTGTTGTCTATGAAGGCACATTTAGCCTCTGGTCTCTGGTTAGCCTGCACTCCTCGGCAGCCCTATCATCTGCATCAGTTGGCAGATACAAAGAGCATGCCGCTTATTTGCGTGTGAGCATGTGCGCCTTTTGTGTGTGCCACGGCTGCACTTGCTTGCGTGTGCAAGTCTCTGTGTGCATGAACCCTGTGTGTGAGCGTGTGTGTGTGTGTGTGTGTGTGTGTGTGTGTGTGTGTATTTGTATGGTGTCTTTTTTTATGACAAACTGGGAGTTTTTGGATGGTTCCCAGTTTGGGGCTCTGTTTCAGTTGATGCTGAGGTGGCACACAATGACCCAATGAATTCATACCTGAGTGTATAATTTATCTTATTGCTCAAAAAAAAAAAAAATCTTTTAATTCATTTGACACGACACAAACAGAAGGTCATTGCTGGTTTCTGTATTACTCTTGATTCTAATTTCAGTTCTGCCTATAAATAGAAAATAGCGCAAACCGAAGCACTTTACAGAGCAGAATATAACAAACCAAAGTGGGCTGAAGCATGTTGCAACATAGCTTTGACCTCACCATTTTTATTTGGTTCCTCTTAATGGCAATAATCTTAGGACTGGCAGCAGCGAATGAGCCTCCCCTGAATCAAAGGGAAAAAATGACATGAATAAATAATGAGGAAAATTACTCAAACTCTGCACACAACAACCTGCCGCAGCATTGTGAGGCCCTAAGGTGACAAAGCTAGATAAATATTTTATGTCTAAATATGATTTGGGGGTCCTGAGCTCGCTGTCTGGCAATCCTGCCTCAGTCTTTGCGGCACATGCCCAAACCATTACACTAAAGAGAGACTTGGATCCAGCTCTTGTCTGGACAGATTCAGAGATCAGCCAGTGTCGGCAGCCTGTGTTGTGCCAGTGAAGTGAGTAGACGGTGTTCTTTGGGTGCCCTCAGGTGGAAGCCTGGTATAATTGCTGTTGACAACCTACAAGTCATTGTGCAATTAAAGCATCTGCCGCTCCTGTGTGGCAGCGGGCTGTGATGCCTTATGACAGCTCATAGCCATTAAGCAACTGTAAGCAGCTGGCATGCCTCGGCGGGGGAAAATAATGTGACAGAAGCACCCCCCTCCTCCTATTGTTGCCCTTGTCTCATTGGGGAAAAGAGGGACATTACATCACTCACTGAATGTTCGGGCGTCTCTATGAATGGGAAGAGGGCATGTCTGCAAATCCGAACTGGCACAGCTGGATGCTCATGTGATATTTTGTCTCTAAGTATGACAACTGACTTTGCTGCTTTTTTGTTGTTGTTGTTGTTGTTGTTGTTTGTTTTTTTTAAATACGGGAGAACCAGAAGTGGTAAAATGGTCAAACGCATCTGGATTGAACGACTGGATAATCGGATTTAGAGCAGAAATCGATGAGTGAGTTTAAATGTAAATTCGAAACCATTTTGAAACTCAAACAATTTAGAAAGAGTGAGGCAGGCTTCACCAGGCGGGCTCCAGACAGAGTCAGGGGAGGCTCCAAGGACCATGGTGACAGAATATTTATCAAACGGAAGGGTCATTTTTAGAGATGGCCTATTGATATCAGCTGATCGCATGATGACTGGTATACAAGGGGGTGATCACCTGTCTCATTAATACATTGTTCTGGGTACCTGAGCTGAGCCACCTCAAAGAGTAG
Source organism: Aulostomus chinensis (assembly GCF_037954235.1). Lineage (NCBI taxonomy): Eukaryota > Metazoa > Chordata > Actinopteri > Syngnathiformes > Aulostomidae > Aulostomus > Aulostomus chinensis. Next base: position 4,075,669 of record NC_141328.1, read on the forward strand.
TTTACTGTACAACAGGCTGAAAGGGCTTTTGAAGAAGTAATTCTTCCAAAAAAATAAATCACTCTATGTTGCCTATTAAAGGTTCTCTCATCGGGTTGTGCAACTGGCTTTGTATTCATCATGAGTGCAATAAAAGAGCCAATGACCTCACAACTGTTGAGTTAGTTTTGTTTTGTTTTTTTACATAAAGAGGATTTTTTTTTTTCCTTTTCCTGATGTAAAAGGGGGAATAAATAACAGCAAAAGCAAAATGTTTAAAATATTGGTAGCATTTACGAGCCAAATTGCTACGTATCAGCATGGAGCTTCCACTTTGGTGCATCCCTGTAGTTTTGGAAGGAATTTCTACCATTTTTTTCCTGCTTTACAAGAGTCGGACACTGATAGCAGTTGTTGTGTTTTCGGTGAAGTCTTAAGTTATACAAAACATCAATATTAAAGCTCACCAGGCACCACAGTCAACTCTGTATGGGATAAAAAAAAAAAACAGTAATTATCCTATAAAAGCAAAACTGTGTGTAATGTAATGGGGGGGGGGGCATATTCTGAAAATTACTGATTCAAACTAAATAGTCCAGCAAAACAAGGGAAACTAGAGGGCAAAAAAAAAAAAAGTAATTTCCTGCTGTGTTAAAACAAATCCGGCCCAAACGTTACCGGGTTCTTCCTTGGCCCAGGATAAACCCCTGCACCACGTTTGAGGAGGACTGGCTTCATGGGTTTTGCTTAATACAAACAAACAGCGGCAAAATTATTGCCTCATCGGTGGGTATAAAAAAAAGATTTGCAGGTTGTGAGATTTGAAGATTTGCAGCTTGTCTAGTTTTCAATGAGAGTAAATTCAATATAAATTTGATTTAGACTGTTGATTGGATAAGTCGAGTATCTGGATATGTCACCTTTCTGAGAAATAATTTTCAGACCATTCATATATCTTAGGTATTTTTGATACTTTTTTTTTTGTTGTTTTAATATCCTATACATTCATCAGCACTGCCACAACTGAACTGACTGAATTTATTTATTGTAGCCATACAGGAAGTACTTGCAATTATTTGCATTACTTTGTTAAGTTCATTATCGGGCCTCATTTACCAGGAAACACAGCCCTTCATGAAGCATCAGGGGAAACGACTGAGCTGCGCAACCAGTGTGAAGAGTGAAAATGCATATTAACAGTTCTTTTGATTGTAAAAATACAGTCTAGATCAAAGTAGAGAACATAATGGTCCGCTCTCCACCACTGGGGGGATGACATAAGGCTTTCTTTAATTACCCCATCTCGAAGTCATTTGTCTGTCACATGTAAATGCAGTCTTTTGATGTACATTTAACTATGTGGCATTTGCAAAAGATTTATGTGCATATGATTTGCACGCTCTTCGGTCAGATCCAATTATTTATTTACTTATCTGTTCCTCTGGGCCATGTCATCAAATTTCAAAATGCCAGGAGAAAAACAGCACGTTCTTATTAACTTGACATAAACTGCTACCGTGCAGACAATTCTTACTGAATCAAACTCAATGACATTGGTAATCAACTGCTCAGATTCATGTGGGCAAGCCATGAAAGGCCCAGCTGTGTGTGTGTGTGTGTGTGTGTGTGTGAGTGTGTGTGTGTGTGTGCGCCCGTACTTCCTGTCTGTCTCAAGGATTTGCTGTTTCAGCAGGGGAGGAATCAGTAGTTTGCCTTTGCCATGCAGGAAAGTCAAGCTAAGGAAATTCCTGAGCTTCACAGTGGCAATCAGCCATTTAAGGACCTGCCAGTGAAAATGGAGCTGTATGTCAGTCAATTTCGTGGCTTATTCACTCTGGCACAACTGCACTGGTATATAAAAAAAAGGCATTCCCATTCACTCACCCCAACAACACAGTAAATTGTCCTTACTTGAAAGTTGGTGGAGTTTATTTGAGTGCTAACGTTGATAGCTTACCGCTCGTGCTCTCTCAATGCCCCTGAAGTTAGCAAACAAGCGAAGCCGTGCTAACGTTTTAGCCCCAGAGCTACTCAAGCTAACAGCGGACGTTTATTTTACTAAGTTAATCGACAGTTGTTGTTTTTTTTACCACAGAGACTCTAATCCAACAGTTAAATGGTTTACCATTCATAGAACCTTATTTTATGGGATGGTTGATGGCAAAAGTGCCATTAATGACCTTTCTCAGCTCCAGGAAAGAGAAGGAAACACGCCAGTTAAGTTCTGGAAGCAACTTTATCTGTTCGTATTTACCTGGCCGAGCCCGCTGTTTGGTTTAGGAAATGGCATTTTCGTTAAAAATTCAATTTGTGTCCCATTTATGCATTCGTGACCACACATGATGCTGCGTTCAAGCATACTTAAAAACTCTGCTGTCAGATCTGACTGGAAATGCAGTGGATTTGTACATTATTAATCAATAATGATTCATTGAAATCATATTGATAAACGATATTCAATTAGAAAACGAATCAGCAAAAAAAAAAACAACAATCAAATTTACATTGTAAAAGAGTAACTAGGTGACATAAATATTTAGCTTCTACAAATTAAACTTTATCTATAAACTACATTTAAAACCCGTGTTTAACATGAGGTTTAATAAATCAAGTTTAGGCATTTACATTAATAACAAAATTAAAATAAATGATAAAGATGATAACTTAAATGCAACAACAAAGATGTCATGGGAATATCCCATTAACACCAATGAATAGATAAATTAGAATCGCTAAAGTCTCTCTAATAAAAAAAATTCAGCCATAATATAGACACGATTTAAATACACGATATAAAAGTATAAACTGTGACGATAAAAGTTCAAACTTCAGATATTCATTATAACTTCACATACAAATCTTGTGAAATGTACCTTTAAGATTCTGCACGCGTGTTATTGTACCTCACAAAATCAACGGGTTCACCAAAATTCAGTTTTATGCTTATCGAGTTCAAACTTTCATCGTGTGACGTTACTATGACACACGGGGTAGGCGTCTGCGCATGTTCACCCTGACTGCCGTAAACCCGACGCACCTTGTCGTGAAAACCGACTCGTCTCAGTGTTGTTAAATTGTTTCCATCGGTATTCAACCCGCGAAAGCTTTCTCATTATGGGACGTTTAATTATTGTCTTTCCGCCTGCTTATGGATCCGAGCCGCTACAGTTTAACCCCGCAGTAGTCGTCGCTTAGGCTTTGACGATCCAGAAAATGAGTTAATCTGCAGCGGGACGAGCTCGAAAAATGGCAACATACAACTCAGACGGTAAAGCAACCAGCTACGTCTCTTCCTAGACTTTATGCTTTCTCTGTGTTTGTCGTGATTCTACTTCATAATATTTCAGTTCCGTGTCGGTATATACACGTATGTTATCTGCACATACGAGCATCATGCTACTCTGTATTGAAATCATTTGCTTCCTGTTGTTTTCTTCCTCCTGAAGTCACTGCAGGGCAGCCTGTTGTGGTGGAGGTGAGCCCTGATATTCACATCTGTGGCTTCTGCAAGCAGCAGTACAATAACTTTGAAGTGTTTCTCGCACACAAGCAAAATGGATGTTCCCTGCCTGCAACAGAGCCACCAGCCACCCCAGCAGCAGCCGCTCTCACAGGTAGAGTACTGATAGTGCTGCCAATCAGTTCCATGCAAGATGACCTGTACATGTCCTGAGGGAAGTGTTCTGAACATACAGGCTGTCACGTAGGAAACACATAGATAAACAGTAACAGACATAAAGGCATAGAGAAAATATTAGAGCATAACAAACAGGTTCTTTTATATATGTGTTTCCTGCTTTCAAGTGGAACCCTGTTCTGTTTACCTCGTGCCAGTGCTCAGTAGTCTTCCTACAGGACATGGTCATAATATTTCTAGCTTGTTTGTTTAACATTAATGGTATAAACCCTAACAATTATCAATGCAATGTGTTTCCTAATGGTAACAACAAGACTTCATCCCCCCCTTGTGCAAACACTAACCTCCAGAGGTGTTTGTGCTGTGTTCTTGTCCCGCTCAGATGCAGGCACAGAGTTTGTTTTGGAGGAAACCTACCAGACCTGTGTAATGAGGGGTGTCAAAAAGATCCTGACCAAACCACAGAAAACACCTTCCAAAAAATTAAAACCCGCCCTGATTTCAAAGAGACACAGCTGCTCTTTCTCAGGTTGGTTCTCCTTGCTGCTCTTCATGTCTGGTCAGCTGCCAGGCAGGAACAACTGTCCTTCCTGTCTGTCCCATCCTAGTACAGTTGTGACTTATTCAGGACAGTTTTCACTGCACGCGTATTCTTAATCCCCAATATTTCCTCATTTGCAGGTTGCACTTTTAAGACGCAGTATGGCCAAAAAGACATGGAGCGACATCTCAAAACCCACACTGGTATGTCAGTGTCTTGTGCTTTTGATTCTCTGCTGCAGTTTGTATCAGTTCTGACCAACACGCGCAGATATGACATGTGGTATCCATATCATATTTATTTCATGCCGTGGATCTTGTCAACCAAAAACTGACAGTTCGGTTCTATGGGAATAACTTGTTTAAGTTGATGGCAGACTGAGAGGGATCAGCTGTCGGATGAGTCTGATAAACAAACAGAGCGAGCGGAGGTGGGGCGGGGTGAGGCAGAGCTGTGCCCTTCCTGTGTCTTTCGGTCAGAAATTGAAAGCCAAACTAGAAGCGAGGCATCAAAAAAAAGAACAGACTGGGTCTGTTTGTTGGACTCCTGGCAAGCCAAGCTGCCACGAACGTCTGATGCACTCTCCTGATTAGGTCTGAATAACAAAACCTTATCAAAATCACATTTCCAAGTCTGATATGCCCAATATTTTCTACGGAAGTCAAATGTGTATCAGAATACCATATAAAGGAAGTTTTGTGGTGCTGCAGAGACGCACCGGCGTGCAGATGGTTTTAGATAGACTCAAACAACATCTGTGATTTGGTAAAGATGCCTGTGTAAATCACACCGGTAGCATTTTAATACCATCTTTTTTTAAATGCCAGTAATGTCACAAAAATGCATTATTTGCATTATTTGTGAAAATAATTTCAATTAGATATTTTCTTCCTGTTTGTTCAGCCCGACCAGTTCACACTACGAAATGAATATGGTCTCACGTGGGCCAGCCCACCTCTGTATGTGGGCTCAGGACCAGACAGTGACGCCGGCTGTATTTCTGTCTTCCGTCCAGGTGAGAAGCCGTTTGAATGTGAGCTGTGCCACAAACGCTTCAGCCGGCGGGACAAACTCAACATGCACAGCCGCTCGCACACCGGCGAGAAGCCCCACAAGTGTAAACACTGTCCCTATGCAGCGGCAGACAGCAGCAGTTTGAAGAAGCACCTGCGCATCCACTACGATGAACGGCCTTTCAAGTGTCAGATATGCCCTTACGCCAGCCGCAACTCCAGCCAGCTCACCGTGCACCTGCGCTCACACACTGGTAGGTCCTCCAAATCTGTCAGAAACCGCAGCTACATTCACACGGTCAGTGCTAGTACGTCTAATGACCTCATGACATGAGTTTCTCATAGAACATTCCATTCATGTTCCTGTTTATATGCTGTGGAGTACAAGTAGTGACAGAAGACACGCCCGCACCACATCTCGACGTTCTACATGGACCTGAAACTGCTGCTGTTGCATTGCAGCCATGGTGCATTCGTGCAGAGTTTGAAACACTCACAAAAGACTTAATAGGACGATTACGGTGTGCTCATGTCTACAACACACACCTTGATAATGTGACCCAAGCTTGGGACTCACTACACATCTTTCACAGTCTGAGCAGATTATGAAAAAACTGCAAGTTAGACGAACTGACTGGCTTTTTATGGCACTTGAGAAACTGAGGATCACACATTTAACAACTGGGCCAGATTGAGGAATCACACACTACCCAGACGGCATCCAGAGTCTGTTTGGAAAAGTCAAACATGTTTGATTCGCTCCAACGTGAGTCTGAAGGAGTCTGCCCTATGCTAACTTACTTCACCACCTGCACGCTAGCAGTGGCGACTGGAACAGACGTGTGAATCCCACGTAAAACCCAGAATAGAGTCGTGTAGTCACCAGCTTCAGATCGCTCTACTGCTTGTCTGCGTGGATTAGAGTCAATTTGTACGCTGCATTGAAATTTCTTCTCTGTTTTCTCAGGGGATGCTCCTTTCCAGTGCCAACAGTGCGACGCAAAGTTCAAAATCAACTCAGACTTAAAGAGGCACATCCGGATCCACTCTGGTGAAAAGCCTTATAAGTGTGATTTTTGTGAATACCGCTGTGCCATGAAAGGCAACCTGAAGTCTCACATTCAGATCAAACATGGCACTGAGAACTCCTTCCACTGTGTGCACTGTGACTTCAAGTGTGCCAACAAAACTGCTCTGCGGCAACACTCCAGAGAGCACCAGCCCACTCAGCCCATTCAGTGTTCCAAGTGCACTTATTCCTGCTCCAGCAAGGGGGCGCTGAAAGTCCACGAGAGGATCCACTCAGAGGAGCGTCCCTTTAAATGTGACTTCTGTAGCTTTGCATCAAAGCAGCGCAGCAACCTTGTCATCCATACCAAGAAGTTCCACTCAGATAAGCTGGAGAAAGGCAGTGGTGGGAAAGGTGGAAGAGGAGGAGGAGGGAAGGGTGGAGGTGGAGGTGACTCTCCAAAGCCAGTCAGCTCACGGTACCGGGCCAAACTCGATGCAGCTCGAGCGTTCTGCTGCGACTCGTGCAACGCTTCGTTTGTGAGGGAAGACTCCCTGAGGAGCCACAAGAAGCAACACAGAGAAGCTCAGAGCGCGCTGCAGCTCCAGCTCTCCAGCCCAGCCGAGGACGTCAGCGTGGTTCCTGCCGTAACGCCTCAGGCCCAGTTTGAAGTTCCCATCTCAGCTGACTCGTTGGCCCCTTATAGCAGCGCACAGCTCAAAATCATTGTATCTCCAGCTGGTGTGGACAGTCAGAATAAAACCAACATGGTCCTATTAAGCCCAGAAAACCAGGACATGGTAGTCAACTCCATGATCCAGCAGGTCAACCTGCTGGCACCTATGCAACCTGCCGGGTCCACTCAGTCGGCAGAAACCACCCTTGTACCCCAGACGGTTCTCTTGACTCAGCTGAGCCCAGAGGACGCCAACAACCCACTCCACCAGGCGCTGCTGCAGACGGCCATAACCGCTCAGGACTCAAGTAGTGGCACGCAGACTTTCATCACCACCTGCTCTGAACTGGAGGGTTTCAACGCCTTGATCCAGGAGGGTGGCACAGAGGTTACAGTTGTCACGGAGGGAAGCACGGCCATGGTAACCACAGCAACACCACACGACATGGTGGGTGGAGCAATCGGAGGTCATGTCCAAGCCAGCAAGGAGAGCTGTGGTCGAGGACAGTGCCTTACCATGTGAGGGGGGGTTGCAGCCTGCCAGCCAGGATGACACCCTCTCCTAATACACTCTGGAAGGCAGCGCACAATGAGTTGAGGGCTCAATGTGTTTTATAAGTTAAAGAAAGACTAACTGCATCATAAGCTAAACTTTTCCAGAAAAGAACTTCAAGATCTGTGTGAACCAAAAAACAATTTTACTGTTTCTGACAAGTAGTACCAATGCTGTAAGGAGACTTTGAAGTAGACATCTTCGTTTTTAGATTCTAGAATAACTAATTGTTGTGGTAGCGCCGTAGTTCCATCCAACACTGGTTAACTTATGAAAGTTAATCATTACAGGTTCATTCATACGCTCTATTTTCAAATGTCATTTTTTTTTAGGCATCAGAATTGAAAGACGGGGCATTTTTAGCCAACATGTTGATATATGAATTGTAACAAAATAAAGCCTGAAGTGGACACAACTTGAAATTTCTCTGTAGTGTGATTTTTTTTTTCCCTCAATTTGCCCATAAGGGGGCAGCAGATAGTCAGAGTGTAGAGTCAAGTTCTCTCTCAAATTGTTGGGCGATGAACTCCTGTAGCGTTGATTTTCTGTTTGGATGAATGACATTAGATGAACAAGTCCTTTTCCTCGTATGCAAATTGACATCTGTGGTAGAAAACATGAGAATACATGCTAAGATCTTAGTTTCTAAAAGCCATGTTGATCCCTCCATAGATTTTTCAATAAAGTGCCTGTTTTGCTTGAGTCTATTATTCTGACCATTTTTACTCTCAGACTTCAGCACTTAATATTGGCTTGAAGCGAAGGCTGCACCTGAAAAGAAGACTGCACATTGATTTCTTTGTTGTCCCTCAGCACTAATGGCCCTGGTGATGCAAACTCCTACGTTCTCTTGTTCTGTGGCCACAAACACAGAAGACGTCATTACACGAATAAACCTTTATGGAGGTTGATGCTACCTCTCAGAGTTATGTCTCAACAGGACAACTGTCCTCATAACATACAGATCAAAACAGAGGTACTTGTACTTCTGATAGGAAGTTGATGTAGCAAGTAAGCTTACTGGATGATCTCTTGTGTATATTTTTACATTAACTGCCTGAGAGTGCCAGCAAATCCCCCCCCCCCCCCCCCATAAAAGGAAACAGAGACATTAGAAAAGCATTGCTAGGATAATTTGAAATATTCTAGTGCTTTGCTTTTTGAATTGGCAAATCTTAACATACATAAAACCACTTTTCTTGATTCATTTGTTCACAACATTTTTTTCATATCATTTGCAAACTGAAAAACCACTCTGACAGTGAAGACGTGAGGTGAAACGTCCCGTGTGTTTAGTGCTACACGCTAACTGCTAGCGGGCTAAAATGCTAGTGATTTACAGGTTGAAGTCAGCCAACTTTTAACTCTCTGATTCATATGAAACACAAATTCCAGCTGAGGATCATGAAAATGCATTTACCGTCCTCAATTATATATAAATAAATATGTTTGTGCCAAAGGACACAAGTTAAAGTCTAAGCTTCTATGGATTGCTAATAAAGTTGTTTTCTGAAGGCTGAACTATCGGCCGTTGTTTGCGTTTCACAGGTCTATGACATCACATGATTGTGCCAACATGTTCAGATAAATACTTCATTCATCCATTTTCTACACTGCTGAACTGTAAAGGGCGGGGGTGGGGGGTGGGGGGTGGAGCCTTTCCCAGCTGACACTGGGTGTGAGGCAGGGTTCACCCTGGACAGGTCGGCAGTCTGTACCAGGGCCATCAGGGGCAATTAGGGGTTCAGTTTCTCGCTCAAGGACACTTGGACAGGGTCACCGGGGGAAGTGAGGATCAAACCAGCGACCCTACGGTTGCTAGAAGGCCACTCTACCTCCGAGCCACACCGCCCGCAGATAAATACTTAATAAGTAAAATATTTAATCAGTTTGTTATAATTTCATTGTGTTATGTATAAATAAGGAGCTCTACCATGAGTACCTTATCATGCTGCTCATGCACGTCAATACACTAATGAGTATATATCTTAGCTTGAGGGCACATGGAGAGAAAATACCTCTGCTAAGGTGATCCCAGCCAAACTCAATGTTAAAAAAGAAAGAAAGAAAGAAAGAAAGAAAGAAGACATTTTTTCCCTCTTCTGCTCCAAAATATAATGGATTCCTGGTTGGCCAATGCTACAATCCTCCACCAAGTTTATAGAAAATCTGCCTCATTTCTTACATAAGACAGGCAAACATCACCAATCCCGTTAATTCCTTGGGGGAGGTAACTCCAGGGCACTCAGAGAGACCACACCTCCACCCAGGCAATATGACATCATCGGATCCAGATCCGGTTCTGGTTTCACTTCAAAATGTCGTTGATTGTTCCCCACGCAGTTCATCACATTCCGGCTTCATTTTCTCGAAAGAGACAAATCCGAGCAGGTCACCACATTACTGTTTAATCTGGGTTGGGGTTTTTTTTTGTTTTTTTTTTTACTGTACTTTTGGTTTGACTACTTTCAATACATTTCCCTCACAGTATTTTTTTTAACTTGAAAAAATAGCAATAGATAGCTGTCATTATATCTATTAGATTTATCTACTGTATCAGCACTGACATCTAATACTTTTGTCCACACGCAAACGTTAAACCTCTTGGTGGTGCAAGAGGAGAGGCGGTGGGATTCATCCTTGATGACCAGGACTGTCTGCTCAAGGTTTGCTGTCACAGTTTCGGAGACATTTGACCCTGGTTTGACTGAACTTTATAACTGTAATCCCTTCCTACCGAGCTGAGTCAGCACCCGGAATATTATAACCTCAGCAATAATCTGCCATGCGGCGACCTTTGTAGAACTTTAAGTGTGACTCATCTTCAGGTGGACTCGCTACAGGAGCCTGAAATTCCATTTCAGGGTGAAGATTTTTTTTTTTTTTTTTTTTTTTTGGCCGTGTGGGAAAAGCAAGAAGAGCTCTCTGTTGTATCTCTTTGATCTATTATCTAACAGGCTTCCAGGCCCTAATCCTGAGCACCCTTGAGGAGGAGAGACCCCCGACCACCTCCACCCGCTCCTCCACCCGCTCCTCCTCCTCCTCCTCGCTGTTCCACATGTGACATCATATAGCTGGGTTAAGTGCTTTCTCTGTGGCCTACAACATCTTTAAAGCTTTGCTTGGGGGGGAGTTTGAACTGTTGTTGAGGGTGACATGTTCATTAATTCCTAGCATGTCTGTCCTGTTTTCAGGTGAATAGGTGAATGACGGGAGCGATCGACGCATTTTGCGCGCTCTCGATGTTTATTAACTTGGAAATGCATCCGTTATATCCTGGAAAATCAGCCAAAGCTGAGCTGCTTTGGTTACTTTTTGTTTGCAGAGTTTTAAATGCACCTCTTGATATTGTATGGCACTTCTCAGTTCCTTCCTTCCTGTGTTTGAGATGTCATCCTTTGAATGGGGTCATAAATGTCCCCCCCCCCCCCTCCCCAAAAAAAAGCAATTTCCACTCACAGCTGCTTAAAGAAATCGTATGTTGTTGCGATACATTCCTTGTGCGTATAAACAGATCCAGGAACGACGGATCAGGCGTGAGCGGATACTTTAAACATATCACAGGCGTGTAAAGTGAACCGAAGCATTCAGTGTATTTATTTTTCTGCGTTATAAATGGCTCAGACAGTCACTGAGTGCAAACTGTTTTTCACTCCTCCAGGTACAATCTGTCACTTGGTTGAACAATACATTTCTGACCTTTGCTTTGTTTGCACACAATTTGCTGCCCCATCAGTAAATGGCATTGAATGCTTTAATGAAATTAACTGATTGTCAAGGTATTGATATGGATTTGTTTTCCAATCCAAGCATCTCTCTGCAGTGACACTATTGACATCTTAAGTGAGTTTTGATTTCTCAGGACACTGGAGGCTTTTATCTGCTCTCTGCTCAATTCCTTTTGTCTGTGTGAAAGAAATCCAAGACGATGGAGCCGTTTGATCAGGCCTTTTTACGGCCCACTCACAGAGAGACACCTTAATTTGCCTCCTGAATGCAATGTGATTATTTGTTAAGACATTATTAGGCTATTGTAATGTTCAAGAGTGCAATCAATAGACTCACTTTAGGGAAAATTATGGTTGAGAGATTGTGTTGTTCAGGACATGTCTAGAGAATCAAGCAAAAATACCCCAAAATAAAAGTTGTAATACCTGTTAAAGAATTAAGTCCAGGCAGTTCAGTTCAGTTTCAGTTCGGGTCTTTATTGGCCCTCCGGGGGAAATTTGAATTGCAGTTAGCTGCGTAAAAAAAAACAATAAAACACAGTAGAACAAGCATCCTAGCAGCACAGCCAAACTTGATTAAAACGATCAATCCCTATCAAAATGAAAATCTAGAAATATCGTTGGAGGGCAGTTTGAAGAGGATCTAATACACGCGTGCAACTGCCAGTTGTTTGTGTGTGGGTTTTTTCCATCTGAGCCCATTTTTCAGCACAATCATTGCATTACCACATGATGTTTATGTGCTTAAAGAGAGAGAATTTCCTTCCTACTAAACCCGGTTCTAAAGTGTTCTTTCACCAGTTCCTCTACACACGAACGCTAGTCCCTGGACTTTAACCCTTAAACATCGTGTTTATTCTTGTCAGTTGGACTTAATTATCAAACTGTTTTGCCAACTTTATTCTCAACGTGCAAAATGAAATGATCCTTCCTCCTCTAATTGTTTTTATTTTCACTCCCCCTATTCTTAGCCCTGCCGGGGCCGCAAAGAGACAGAAACAATATTTTGAGGTCATTAGATATAACTTTTTCCCACAATTTCATCCATTTCAGTCCACAAGATGTGTACCGTTCCAACAATTTGATTCATTAGTGGCTGCACAATATACATTTTCCCACGCTTTGGTATGTTTGTGGGAATAGGCTATATCTGGTGGCTACAAATTAATCAGATTGTGGGAACAAGTTATGTCTTGTCTGCCAGATTTTGCCCTTCAGTAATATCTCCGGGCCTCAGCAGTGGGAACAAGTTACATCTCGTGGCCACGAACTGAACTAATTGCAGCAGCAACATTTTTTTTTTTTTTCCTGTAGCCATCAATTCTATATTTTCCTTTGTAGCTGCCCTGAGTCTCCGTAGTTTCCCACATTTTTGAAACAACTTTCTCCTTTTATGTGGCATTCATTCTGGGTTTTAGTGTTTGCTGTGTTGTTTTTGTCTTTTTGTGTATCTTGGGTTGTCAGGAAGCATTACCCTGACTGGCTCCTTTGTTGTTATTCCTTTAAGACCAAAAACAGCAGTTTAAAACCAGTCCTCGGGGCCCAGAAAAATTCATTTTGAGCCAATAGGCATGGCTGGAGCGAGAGTGGTGAAGCTCATAAAAGTCCTTCAGTGGACAAAGGAATGCTACAGTATCTTCTGCTCTCCAACCAACACAGAGCAGGAGCCTTTTACAACAACGTCCTTTATAATGATGTGGGTTTCACCGTTTAGCGATGGCCGCTGAGTGTGATCTCGTGAATGCAGCAACCCAGCTATTAGCTTTTGTGATTCGCTAACAAAGACATTTAGCCATTGTTTGCCTGTTTCTGTGCCACTAAACAAATGATTGTTTGCACGGTTCGGGGCGTACAGAGTGTGCCACGTACTGAACGGCGAACAATCCCTCAATTGTTTTCTTTTATTCCATATTTTTGAGAGATGCAAGTTGAGTTAGGAAACACTGATGGTTAAGTGTGTGCCATCACGTTTTTTTGTTTTGTTTTTTTTTTTTTGCTGGGCACAGATACAGGATTTGTTTTTTTTATGTTGTGTGAAACCCTCAGATCGTTCTCACATGTCAGCATGTTGCTTTGTGTTGTCGCTGTCCACATTCTCATGGTGGAAGAGCAGGACAGTCAGTTTTTGTGTGAATGGACATTTGTTTTCACCGCCCGCCTGCCATGACTGAGGGATTGGATTGCTGTCAAGCTTTCCGAGTTATGCTCATTGTATTTATTTGATAACAATGCAAAGAAATGGGTTTGTGAATAACTGACCACTACAGAAACACTTGTATTTGTCAAATTTCTACCCCCATGAAACAGAATCACTCGACAAGCAGGGTCAAAGTAAGAGGGGCCGATTTAAGATTATATTTCAGTAAGGAAGTGGCTGAGTATTTGACTGAATACAAGCAATAGAAATGCACAAAGCTAAATTTGCTTGAGATTTTTTGAAAAATAAAAAACACCAAGTGATTCTGTCTTGTATCAAATGAAGTTAGAATTTTGATGAGAAATATTTACTTGGCAAAACTTTGTGTTTTTGCGGGCAGAAATGTTGAGTACTCGCAAAAAAAAAAAAAAAAAAGGAAATAAACTCTTTGTTGCAGACACAATTAATCATTTAAATACTTGAATATGTGTAATATTGTTCTAATTAAACCTGTTGCCCAACTAAACAAATCTATTTACAATTTTAGAAATTCCTCAGGTTTCAACAGATGGCTATTAGCAAGCAAAATATTTTCTTTGTTCACACATGCCTTATCCTAAGAAAACAAACATGATGGAAATCTGATCTTTACACATGCAAGCCATTGTTTTGTGTGTGTGTGTGTGTGTGTGTGTGTGTGTGTGTGTGCTCAAGCTGGTGTTTACCTTGCCTGCTTTCAAAGCGCTTAATTCACCCAGATACTGCTGCTGCTGCCAAATTCATTCTCATGCAATTTGTAAATCCGTGTTGGATATGAAGCAATTAGAAAAGCAGTGTGAGTAATGTGGATTAGTGTAGCCTTTCAAACAAATGACACACTTGTGCTGATGTTTCTAAGCATCTCTACTGGAGATTCCAACATTTTCTCACACAAATAGTCGAGAACTCAGGGTCAGGGTGGCCTCCGGAGACGGTGAGTGTATCTTTCTGTATATATCCTTGTCATAATATCGTCGCTTGGATGATGTCATTTTGTAGTCTTCCAGGCTGGAAGTTAGCATCGCCACGGATGAGGTTCTGGATGGTGGGATCAGACAATCGGCGCTGTGTCAAACAAAACTACACAAGACTTACAGGGTTTTTCCACCAGCACTTTATGATGATATCACAACCATGACAGGTTATACATCAATAACACTATGGAATAAGCCTTACCTTAGCATACTGAACTGTTTGTTAATGCTCTTTGTGACCCTCCTGCAAAATGGGGAGGGTGAAACCTTTCACCCCACCTCAACGCTGTAAAGTTAACCAGAGCAACTTAACTAAACTATCACTAGACAGTAGCTGACAATAATTAACCATGAATTAAACATTAGTAATGTTAACAAAGCATTAACTAATTGTTGTTAAAGCACCCGAATTGCAAAGTGTTGTCATCGCCACAAATGTAGGTTGCTTTTGTGATTTTTGAAGCACGAATGCAAACCTTGGAGGCACAAAACAAACGTTATACTACAAACTACACCGTGAACTACATAGGCACCTTTTAGCATCTGCTGTTTTTAACAGAGTATTTACTGACGTGCTTTATTCTTTGCAACAATTTAGAATATATCTAAGCTGGTGTGGACCACAGAACGTATTTCAAGAATTTCATCTCAACCCCACCGCCCGAGAGGAGGGACACGGACGATCAACAACGCTAACTCAGGCCCAGATTTTAAGACTCATTCCCCTGTGACGTGACCTGATGAGCTCAGCTGGTGTCAGACCCAGGAAATGTTCCTGTTTTTGTTGTGATATGGTGAGGTGTTTCTGGGGAATTGAGAAGGGACGGTAATGGGGCAGAGAAGATAAGATTAAGGCTTCTTCAGGTTTTACTATTATCATCTTTTTTTTTCAATGTTCTTCCTTCGTCTGTCGGGATTCCTGAATTTAGGTTCCCCCTCTCCCACCATGTCCACAAAACCCCTTGATCTAAGTCATCGCCTGTCCATATTTGCTGTTTGTTTGACCCTGTGAGGGCACAAACCCGGGCTGATCCCTCATCTGAGGACAAAGCTTATGTTTGCAGTGACATCATAAATGCCTGTGCAGGGAAAACAATGGCTGATGAATTCAGTGGGAGTTGAGCACAGTGGACAGCAGCAGGGACGTGGCCTGAAATTTCTAGTGTCATGGAAAGTTTCGGACAAGATCCCACACCTTGGCCAAACACGCTTAGAGAATGAGGGGAGCTTTATAGTGTGGAGGGATCAAATTGCTGCTGTTGTTTCAGAGGCAGCGAGGGATGGCCCTCTGCAGGTTCTACCCGTGAACGCTCATATGAAGCTGTGTGAGACGGTCAGAGATGAGGCTTTGCTCCTCAGGGGAGAGTGATGCATTGTTTTACAGGCTGCCTGGAATGTGTTGAAGACTGCGGACATCTGCTTTATTAGCATCTGTGATTCCACCCCCAGCTATGAATCTGCTGGTGGTCTGATAACGTGTCTATCTTTAAATACAGATTGCTGCAGACCCTCTGATGAACGGCTTGTCGTTTGTAATCATATCTAAAATTTGCATTCTCTACCACAGGAAGTGAGCTTTGTAGGTGTTATGTTTGTGAATGTGAGTGTGACTGCCAAAGTTGGTTCTCCTGGAGTTTATTGGTGTGAAAATTCTCCAGAAGCATTCGCAGGTCATTTCAGATGCATCCCACCCATGCACTCATACTGGCCTGGGGATTACCATTCCCTTTGTTAGGCTAATTGCATTATTGTGGCTCTAAAAAAAAAAAAAATCAAGTAGGGGGTATGTGAGCCTCTCTATGAATGTACAACCACTTATGGAGGAGATTTCTTTTTCAAATGGAAATCCTAAGAGTGGACAATGACGTCGACAGGGATTTGATGCTCTCAAAACACATTTTCTGACAGATTTTACAAAATATATATTTTATTTTATTTTATTTTATCAGCCAACAGGATAATTTGTATCTGCTGCCCCTCTGAGGGTTGATGTCAACACCAGCAACAATCACATAGGCCACCCATGCATATAGTTCCACCTAACCTTTTTATGATAGATTATTTTGGTTGACCCTCGACATGCAACCTCAGGCTGTATCCTGTCGTCGCGTCTCTGCGCCGGTGAATTCATTTGTTTCTGTATGATGCAACATTTGTCAAAAGCTGAGCGATAAAGATCACATTGAAAAGTCCCTTCAGACAGATTTCATCTATTAAATAGAGCAGGCCAGCGTAACCTAACACCTTTCAGGGAATGCACTCAATCAAGGTGATTGTTGCCGGTCTCATACAGTTCCTCGTGGGAGATAAGTCTGTCCCGGCCACACAGATAACAACCCTAACCCTTAAAAGCATGGATGAGACGTTCACTGTCAACACCTCCAACCAGATATGTGCATGTGTCAGGAGGCCCCGGTCATAGAAGAAAAACATGATAAATAATGATAATATTTTTGTTCTATTCCGGCAGTGACTGCGTGGTTCAGAGTCATCCCTGGCTAATATTCAGACCATTAGTCAGGATGTAATGAGGTGAGCCGCTGCCCTGCGGTGTGATTCACGTAGCAATTTGATGAGGGGCAGCTTCTGAATAGGCAGCATAAATATTATGGCGAGGAGGATGTGAGTCAGGCCAGGGAGAGACCAGTTCATTGGGCCATTACTTGGCTTGAAAGGAAGGAAGTTGGTTTGAAGATTTGTCACCAGCAGATTTCTCTCTTTTAGGAAGGGGGTGGGCCGTGCAAGGCTCAGGAATGTGAAGAAAGACCTGGGTGTCGGCAGACTTCGTACTCACTTGTCTGGCCAGTGTCTCTGTGATATGACACACACAGGGAATATTATTTTTATTTGAATACTTACATGGGGTTCTATATCTTTGAAAGTTTGTGTTTTATTCATCATCGAAACGCTCTAAGCAGGTCTTGATGGGACGGACTCATCGTCCTGCTAACATTCATGTCACCACATCTACATTCCAATAGAAGCTAATTTGAGTCGCTTGTCCTGCTCAGACCCTCATCACTGGTGCTGAGAGGCTGGTGGATCCATCCGCCCCGGCAGAGGGGAGCTAATCCTGGACAACTGTGCCCCTCTGACCAAATCTGCTGCCCTGCTGGTGGTTTGACGCCACCGGACTCCCCTCCTCCGTCCTTGTTTCAATTACTCCCACGTTGGGGGAGGGGCTCTTACAGGGCCTTAAAAGAATCTTGCATTTGATATAAAATGTTTCCAAACATGGTTTTTGATAAGTCTTGAATATGTTCAAGAGTAGAAAGTTGTACTCGTATGTTGCAGTGACCTTTCTGTGTCATATCAAATGTGTTCGTTGGAAATTTCTTGGCTGAAACCATTGAATTTATCAGGGAATGACCAAGCTTGGGTTGAGCTTTTCAACCACTTTGCTGGGAAGACAAAGGTCTTCAACTTTATTCAAAGTGGTCTTAAAAACCTAGACTCCTATCAGGAACCCTGGTAGCAGCATGATGTTCTTTTTAGTAATATAATTAATAAAAATCAGATCAGATCTCTGCATAACCTCAATCAAAAGAATGCAGTTAAATGATTCTGACTGTCTGCTTAATAAATGCCCCGTTAAAGTTTTGAATTACTTTAGAGGTACGCTGGTATGTAGAATATTTGAATAAATATTCGTCAGGACCCAGATTATCTTCATAGCTGAGTAGAAAAAAAAATAATTTAGTCATTCGCCTCAGTTTCACCGAGGGATCGAGGGCTTTCACTCATTTGCATTGTTACTGAGTATAAAAGAAATATATTAAAACTACAATATATAATGTACAATAAAGAAAAGATGCAATGCACAAGATTGGAAAAAAATCGGACAAATTGATTAAAACAGAGGTTGAGAGGTTTGGGATCTTGGATTTACATGGATCAGTGTACTGAAATGCATCGTAATGTTTCACTCCAGTTGTAAGGCCGGGAAGCGGTTGGGTATGCAGTGATGACCTGACGTGAGGAAGAAAAATGTCATGTTTTATTCATACAGGATGATAAACTTGTTGCAACCAATGACAATGAAGCCCAAAAGTGATTTTCCACAGATGGAACTTGCATCACTTACTGCGAAAACCCCCCAAACCTGTTGAGCTTGTTTGTCTGTGTTTCATTAAACAAATGCAGTGAAGTTTGTCTATGTTTGTAGGAGTGTGTGTGTGTGTGTGTGTGTGTGTGTGTGTGTGTGTGTTTGTGAGACCGTGCATTTGCAGGGTCAGATAAGCCTCATGCAGTCGCCTGTCCCACCACCAAAGCTGCAGCAGGGACCACTCAGACCTCCCAGCACTCGGCCAGCGAGGGGTGACGAGAAGCCGGGTCCTTCCTTGAACTAAGAGGATCATGGGACCTCTAAAAATGCCAAATACCATAATCCAAAATCCACATCAGTTGTGGAGCTACATTTCCAGCGGAGAGTTAATTCAGGGAATCACTGACAAATGCCCCAACATTTGTGACGAGGGGTGGAATGAAAACAGGATGACAAATAGAGGTCAAAATATTTAGTTTGGCCTTTTTATGTAAATAATCTCACCACCTCCCAAATTCAGATTTCCCCAGTCAAACACACCCTTCCCCCCTCATGTTCTCCTCCTCTCCCTGCCCCATGGGAGGAGGGGTGGTAAAGAGAGAGAGAGAGAGAGAGAGAGAGACCCCAAACCATCTGAATCCCTTTTAACTAAGTAGCCAGAGAGGAGTAAGGGCAATTATTCCACCATGATGCATTCCAGTTCAAAAGACGATACCATCACTGCTCAACACATGGAATGCAAGCCGTGTTATGGGCACTGAAGACACCCCCCATTCACCAGAGCTGCACGTCAAAAATAGCAACACAGGTGCCCAGAAATGCATGAAGAGACAACTTAGGAAATAAAACATACACTCTTACAATATGGTCAATAGAAATGGCCTTTTTATGTGTTCATTATTGGAGTCAAAACTACATTCTTGTTGCCTTCGACCATAACCTGTTCCCTGAGGTATCTCCAAGCCACCAGATATTAAATGTTACTTCAATTTCTTTGTTTAAAGGCCACAAGATACAACTTGTTCCCTGGTTTTACTTATTTTGATTCTCCAAGATACAACTTGTTCCCTGGTTTTACTCATTTTGATCCTCCAAGATACAACTTGTTCCCTGGTTTTACTCATTTTGATCCTCCAAGATACAACTTGTTCCCTGGTTTTACTCATTTTGATCCTCCAAGATACAACTTGTTCCCTGGTTTTACTCATTTTGATTCTCCAAGATACAACTTGTTCCCTGGTTTTACTCATTTTGATTCTCCAAGATACAACTTGTTCCCTGGTTTTACTCATTTTGATCCTCCAAGATACAACTTGTTCCCTGGTTTTACTCATTTTGATCCTCCAAGATACAACTTGTTCCCTGGTTTTACTCATTTTGATCCTCCAAGATACAACTTGTTCCCTGGTTTTACTCATTTTGATCCTCCAAGATACAACTTGTTCCCTGGTTTTACTC
Organism: Aulostomus chinensis; assembly: GCF_037954235.1. Taxonomy (NCBI): domain Eukaryota; kingdom Metazoa; phylum Chordata; class Actinopteri; order Syngnathiformes; family Aulostomidae; genus Aulostomus; species Aulostomus chinensis. Next base: position 4,095,458 of record NC_141328.1, read on the forward strand.
ATTTTGATCCTCCAAGATACAACTTGTTCCCTGGTTTTACTCATTTTGATCCTCCAAGATACAACTTGTTCCCTGGTTTTACTCATTTTGATTCTCCAAGATACAACTTGTTCCCTGGTTTTACTCATTTTGATTCTCCAAGATACAACTTGTTCCCTGGTTTTACTCATTTTGATTCTCCAAGATACAACTTGTTCCCTGGTTTTACTTATTTTGATTCTCCAAGATACAACTTGTTCCCCTGGTTTTACTCATTTTGAGTCTACAAGATACAACTTGTTCCCTCGTTTTAGTTATTTTCCTGCGTCTAAGTATTAGTTGTTCCCTGGTTTTACTCATTTTGAGTCTACAAGATACAACTTGTTCCCTCGTTTTAGTTATTTTCCTGCCTCTAAGTATTAGTTGTTCAAAAATACAAAGTAACTACACAGGTTCTGTTTAGCGGACGCAAATTTATGGACTTGTGGAAGCCTGTTGTACTGTATCTTTTGGTCTCAAAATAACTGAACTGACTGGTCAAGCTCCACCCCATGGCCACAGAACATTTTTGTCTTTCTCTGGCTGCTCCGGGGCTCTGGACGAGAGCCATTCATCCAAGTGAAACGTTGATAAAGTTCTTGACTTCGTCTTCAGAAGATGCTGGTGTGGATTGTTTGGACTGTTCTCCAGCGGTTCGTCCCAAGCTGTGAGGGCCAGATTGTTTCCTCCAGTTTTGATTATTTATGGCTTATGCTGTAGGTCAGTTTGCTGCCACTGTAAACACGAGCTTAATGATGAAAAATACAGCTGTGGGACGTTTGAATGGAGAAGCCTACAATTAACGAAGATTAATAACAGTGTGCTGTGATGAAGCCCCTCCTCACACTGAAGACCCTGCAGGCGAAAGAGCTCAGTGAGACAGAGAAAAGTGTTTGTTTGTTTTTACCCCTCATAGTCATGCTGATTATAAGAAACTGGAGACGGTGCATTCTTGTCTGCATGGAATTTGAAGGTTTTTTTTTTTTTTTTTAAACCCCTCCACCCCCCACCCCACCCTTCACCTCTCATCATCAGCTCATTGAAGCACAAAAAAGGAGGCATGATGACTTTCATACGTCGTAGGTTTTCATGAACAGCAATTCACCAACAATACTCTGAGCGATATGTTGTCAAGGAAACTGTATTTTTGATCAGCTTCACCAGACTAAGGTCATAGTGGGAGAAAGCAACATTCAGACACAGGCAGGTGGAATATTCCGGTCTCAGTCACATCAGAGTGTTTTGCCGACTTTCACGCTGTTAAAAGTCCCTACGGAATTTTTTGCTGCATTATTGTGAAATGTGCAAACTGCTTTACGGCGCACGGTCCAGCGAGCGTGACGAGCTCAGCTCTGAACCTCAGTGTTCGCTATCATTAGCAATGAAACACTCAGCGAACCGCCGCAGCCGCAACCTGACAGACACGCTCTCACATCCATTTCCAAAATGACTTTCGGATGTAGAACGCAGGGATTGTCTCATTTTGAATGAGTTTTTTTGTTTTTTTCTGTTTTTTTTTTTTAGAATATTGCAGTCACTGATCAATATCTTATGTACGTTTGAAATTAAAAACGTTAATTTATTTAAATTCGGATCATCAGCTTTCATTTTAAATAACCCAGAAAGTTTGGGTGTGTTCTGCAACTGTTATTTACCTGTAGACGGGCGTGAGCCCCCACCCCCACCCCACCTGTAGCTCGTGTGCTCTTGATTGCTCCAGACAGCTTTGCGAGCTCCACTTATTCAGCGGTGTTTAATGGAGCTCATCGTTCCCAACTAATTCTCTCACCATTTCCCCTGAAACTGGACACTCCTGCCCATGTATCATCCAGCAGCACCTTTCTTAGGAAGCGACTGAAGCATGGAGCGAGAGCTTTAACACTTCCTTTAAGAGTAAAACAATGACCGCAAGACAAATTTCAAACCGAGCAGCTGCTCGGTGAAAAACATTTGGCTTTGTTGAGCTCTTCCCACAGTCTCATAGGGGCTTTCATAGGTCCTGCATTTGTTTGACTCTTTTTGCTGGGTTTTTGAGAGCATGTGAGGTGGAACCAAATAGATTCTTATGAAAGTCTCGGGGTATAAAGAGAGTTGGAGCATGGCCGGACCCCTCGGCCTCTCATGAAGGCACCGATGAACGCTAGAGTCCATTACATCTGTACGCTTGTTCATGGAATATTTGAACACATTTAGAAACACACTGGTGGCTTCCAGGCTCACGGGAGGACGGCTACCATTTCATGCTATGCTAAGCTAGGAGACTACCACTGGTTGCATGGCTGAATGTAACATGCTGGGTCTCCTCTCCAGGGGTGGCTAGTCATGAATTATGTCGGATTAAAGAGACAAATAAACAAGATTACAGTTGAGGTGTTAATAATTTCAAGGATAAGGTTTATTACTCCACCAACCAGTTAATGTTGTGGGCATTTAATGGGTCTGTCTGTCAGTGTATCTGTTGGTAAGAGTACACAAAACTTTGAAGGAAGGGAGAACCAGTTCAGTTTTAGAGTATATACATTAACACAGCCTTGATTTAAATGAGGTGATCTTGGTGGAGGTTGAGGCTCCCCGAGTGCTTTTGATTGCAAATTCTAAATTAAGCAGCTTATTAATTAGACAACACTCTGGGTGCTGAGGTCCCCCGAGGTGGTTGTGCGGACACAGAATGAGAACAGTTTCATCCAAATCTCTTCGGATTTTTCTTCCTATCGCCCAAATGGTTCCACATCCCAGATCCAGGTTATATTTAAGATGATTTCCATGCAACGTTCTTCTGTCAAACATTTCTCATAAACTCAGCATAGTTAATGGTTTCTGCCATCGGCCTGGTCCTCAGCGTCCTGGAGCTACATTTGATTCGCGTTCACTTCCAAAAGTTAATTTATTTTGCTTTTTCTTGATCTTTTCCTTTCTACAAACTTTAATCAAAGTTCACCCGCGAGTTTATTTAGATGTTCTGTAAACAAACAAAGACGCTGGTGATCACATGACTAAGCCAGTCGAGGTTATCACCCAGCTCCTTTCACAACATGCTTCCTCAAAACCACATGCATGCTGGGATGATAAAAATGCAATAAAATTGCCATTTTTTTCTTGAAATTTATTTCCATTTTGTGAGAATGTGGTGGTTTTTTATCTTCAAACATGGTAGTTGGGACTGATTGTGCCCTCCACATAAAAAAGGATCAGAAGTTGTTGGGGCGAGTTACATCTCATGGCGGCAAATTAGTCGGAGTGTGTGAGCTTGTATCTTGCTGCTCCAGAGCTCTGGACCCATTCAGAGAGATACACACTTGAAACCTCTCCAGTCTTCACCTGAACCTTCACAGTGTCTGCATTGTGTTAGCAGGCAGCTTGAACGCGCTGACACAGACAGAAGCCGGCTAAATGCATCTCTGTGATAAGTCCGGCCGAGGCTTTGATCGTCTGGACGTTCGGACGGGGACTCGGACGGGTCGGGGTTAATGACAGCCTGTCGCTGCACCTTTAATGTACTGGGTGTCGAGTGAGGCTTTACTCCTCCCAACAATGCTTTTGTTTTGTGATCAAACGAGGTCAAAACTGAACTGAATATTGTCGCAAAACCAAAACTTTATTCCCACGTGGTGTTTTGGAGCCGTCAGCTCCCACCGTACGCGGCCGACGTGAGCTCATATTACAATATCTCTCATCTGCCTCTCATAAATATGAACAGCTTTTCCTTTCTAGACCTCTCACTGTAACGGAATACTTGATAAAAACGAGAAGAATGTGCTTTAATTTGTCAAAAGGGATCCGAGCTGACAACTTTGGTAAAGTCCACTATAACAACCTTCCAGGGCCCCTGACCTAGGGAGGGAGTGACCCCTGACCTTATTTGGGCCTCTTTTATGAGGACCTTTTTTGGCTCTGGCCAGATGGCTAAACTATCAAAGGGTTTTTATGAGAAAAATCTGCAGGCAAGAGTGGAGTAGTACATTTATCTCATTGTGTGGAATATGAAGCCTCTTAACTTCCGACCAGGCAGTGAGAGGAAGACGTGCCAGCCCGCTGAGAACAACATCTAAAGAAAGCAGCTCATTTTTCATAAATGGCACCGTCTTCATCTGAATGGCTGCTTTCCCTTAAACCGACTCCCATCTTTAGTCTCAAACGCGTGCATCCTCAGAACTACAAGCTTTACAGTAAAACTTCTAGATGTCTTGCAGAAGAGATTCATCAGCTTATTTGTGGTGGATTTCCATCAGCAGGAGCTCTGCAGCAGCAGCCGCCGCAGCCGCCGCAGCAGCCGCAGCAAACAAGAGGAGGGATATTGATTTCCTTCCTGGTAAATAATAACCGCAATCAGACAGTAAAAATGGAATAAACTGTTTATTGTTGAATACCACCTCTCTTTTCAAGCTTTTTTTTTTTTTCTTAACAGATAATGTAAAACCAGTGTATGAAATGATTTTACAAACGTGACCCTGAAACTGACGTGACAGTTTCCTAAAATCACAGATGAGTGCAAATCAGTGGAATTTGTGTGTTTGGGGAGGGGAAGAGTTGTGTGTCCCAGGGTCACTATAACTAACTCCGCTCACATCACTCATGCGGCGACTTTATGAGCAATGGGCTGTTTTGCTGGATTAGGTTTCTGGGGAAGCATTTAGGGCCGGTTCTATAAGCAGAGAGATACAGGAATAGATTCAAGATCTGGGTGAATTTACGTCCGATGAACGTGTGATCGATGCGCTTTCATTCCAGGCTACGTGATGGGTCCGTACTTGCATGAAGTTGAGGAGGTTACACCTTCCCTGAGCCGTCCAAACTTCTTCTCACTGTAGTCTCACAGCTGTTGCACCCATTACCTGTTTGTTGGTCTCATCCGAAACCAACTGCTCCCTCTGAGCCCACTCATCTCTTGTATGAGCAGGAGCAAGATAATTTCCAGACATGTATTCAAACGGAGTGGAAAGAGGAAGTACAGGAGTTCATTGTGAACACGGCTTTAAAAAGATTTGAAGGGTTTCTCTCTACTTTGACGCTGTTTTGCTTTTTTAACCTTCAAAAATGATCCTCTCAAATGCCAATCGATGGTTTCCAATCATATTATCAACAAGCCTTCGTGGCCGGGGTAACCTAAGCTGTCGCCACACCGCTCACGCTAAATGTGCCCATGCCTTTTCTTGATTGCACTCAGTGGTCGAAAGAGATCTGAAGTCACTGGAAGCAGTTAAAATAATAGGAGCTGACCATGTGTTTAAGGTTATAAGACACCCCCCCAAACACACACACTCACACACACACACACACACACACACACACACACACACACACACACACACACACACGCACACACTCTCCAACACAGTCACAGTGGGAACTGCTGCAGTTTACCACAACTTTATTGGAACCTGGAGAATATGTGAGGATAAAACATCAGCTGCGATGATTTTCATCAGTTATTGCTGTGTGGATATCAACACTGAGAGAGGCAGGATGAATGCTTGCAGTGGACGTTTTATTGATCAACGATATTGATCAGCCAATGATGCTTTTGATATTTTTAGCTTTAAATTAACTACTCCTGAATAACTGAATAAAACTTAGCCGTAATCCAACCCCAAAACAAAGTTGGTATAAAAAAAGAAGGATAACAGAATAACAACAACAATAATAATGATAATAATAATAATAATGATAATAACAATAACAATAATAATAATAATAACAACAACAACAACAACAATAATAATAATAATAGTTTTCTAAAGTCACCACCCTCCCAGTTTATGTTCTCCTGCCTGACGTTAGCTGGCACACGTTCACACACACACACACACACACACACACACACACACACACACACACACACACACACACACACACACACACGTCTTCTTTCAAAAATACTCGCCCCCACACATGTACATACACTGTTTCCGCCCACTTTCATTCACAAAGAGGAGCATGGTGAGGGAGGCGGGACTCATTGTTACCCAAACGTGTATCCCTGAGAGAGCAGCCGGGCATCCGTGCAGTAACAGATTCTGTTACTGTGAAAAGTTTCAACCTCCGAACGATATTATTATCACAAAGATCCGCGTCCTGGCCCTCATGAGTTCTTCCCTTCATGCCGTTTTTACCTCACAGTGTGATCTGTGTGTCTTGCAAATGAGCTAGAACCAGAATTATGAGGAATGGGGGTGTTTCACTTTAAGATTGTGTGTGTGTGTGTGTGTGTGTGTGTGTGTGTGTGTGTGTGTGTGTGTGTATGTGTGTTTTTCTTTTTTCTCTGTTAAATCTCCTAAAGGTGAGAACACAAAGACCCCTGAGCGCTGGCCAGCCCACCCTGCAGATGGCCGGAGGATCAGAGGCTGTCAGCACGCTTAAACGAGCCAAGAGTCAGGGCTTGAGCCCTGCGGGGGAGGACACCGCCTGAATGGGGTACTTCCACCGACCTCTATAGCCCCCCGCTGGGTATTTGTAAAATGATTTGTGGCAAATTTGTTTAATCAATATGAATGCGGGGGTTTGGATACCCTCCTCGCTCACAAGGCTTTCTTTATCTCTCTTTTTTTCCCCTGTCCTGTAAATGCATCAGTGGTCTGCGCGTGTGTGTTGTACCTGGTCAGCAGAGCACCAGCGCAAGTCAGGAAGTACAAGTTTGGTCAATGAGGGGAACAAAGATGGTGTCTTGATATTGAAAGCGTGTCCAATGGGAGTTTCACATGTGTACAGAAGCTCTTTGAGGGAAATCTGTGCTGCAACATACGGGCGGTTCTACCACCGAGGCAATGTTTGCATGCAGCGTCCTCTTAAGGGTTGTTATTGACGAGATCTCTCATGAGCCGCAGGGTCGTGATGAGTCTCGCCACACAGAGCCCAAATATTTAACCTTTTTTTTTAATTGTTTAATTGATGTTTCGATGAGCTACAGAGGCCGAGAAATCCAAGCGTTAATGGGCTTAAATCACTTTTCGAGGGTCTACATGAGTTCACTTGACTCTCTTGTCTCCTTCGGCATCTTGGTAACGTGCTTTTCCATACGTGACATTATCATCGGCCCAATTAGAGGAGTGCTCCCGGAGCCCATCCCACCTCCATCGAGCCAGGAAGCAATGTTTGCCGTGTCTTTCCCGACAGGCAGGTGGCTTCGGTCCTATTCCACCGTGACTGCTATCCACCACCAATAAAGGACAAAGAGGGTTTTTTTTTTTTTCCCTTTTTGTGAAGCTCGTGATTTACAGTTGTGCCTCCTATAAAGTAAACCACCCTCCTCTCTCTCTCTCTCTGACACACACGTACACCCTCACTTCCCTCTGTTCAGTGACAACAAAATATAGTAGCCAAAGAAATAATACATTTTGGCAAACTTTTCCTGATCCATGCACTGCACACAGGCCCGCCTGGCTGTTGTTGTTTACAGAATCTCCAGCCGTTCGTTCGGTCAGGGCTCTTCCTCTGGAATTGTTTGCTGAAAATTTTTTTTGTCACACACTTTTCTTTTTTTTTTTTAACCCTATTGAGCTCAACAGGCGTTCGTATGTCTCTCCCTCTCTCTCTCTGTTTTTCACTTCCTATAAAAAGTGCGCCGGCGTGTCACAGTCTCTGGACAGATGTTGGCAGAATTCCTAATTTCATTCTCATTCTCTCAGCCTGTCAGGTTTGAAAGGGGGAAGCAGGACAGAAAATAATCGGCAGAACATCCCGTAAGTCTGAATGTGGGGGCAGCAGATGTGGGTGTGGAGGGGGTTGCCACTGGGCCTCTCCAAGGCCCATCTGACCATTGTTCAGCGTTGAAGCCATTTCTGAGGTTACTATGGAAACCATAATACACTCTTATCCATGTCCCTGCACTCATGCTCGCATGAACTCTTGATTCTTTGAATTTGATTGAAACAGCAAGAGGAGATAAAGAAAAACAGAGGATCATTTCCCTTTTTTTCCCCCCCCTTTCTTTTCTTTTCCAAAATGGGACGGAAAGAAAATATGACATCTTCCCCGCAAAACATCACCAGCAGGGCCAGAGAAGATGTTCAACGCGTCCAAGTGCAGCAGATTTGAGGAGTTTTTGAGTGAGTTGTAGGAAATACAGTGGGCCGTGGGGATTAAGAGTTTCTTTCAGCAGCCCCAGAAGACCGTCCATCCTCTGGGGTCCACGGCTGCCCTCATCAATGCCTGCTGTAAACCTACATTGAAGAGCCTGAAAACCCACCAGGTGTCTTTTGGTCTTTGAGCCCCTGTAGAATGACCACATTCACGATCAAGTGCTTTATGCTTTTGTTGTCCAGGCAGCCCCCTACCTACCCTCACCCCCCCGCACACCCCCTCAACACTCAAGGCCACTTACGAGAGTTTTCTACTTCAGTGCCATCTTAAAAAGTGGAATAAAAATGATTCCATTTGCAGATGAATATACGCTGGAACGTGACAACTCAAACTGCAGCACACGCGCATTTTTACGGCCTACGGAACAGTTGGAGAAAAATGGATCATTCGCTGCTCTCAGAAATGATTCAAAGCATGAAAACAAATTAGATCTTGTGGCCACAAATGAACCACATTGTAGGAACAAATCATATCTTGTGGCCACTAATAAATCAAAGCATGGGAACAACTTGTATCACATGGCTACAACATAAATCAGTACCATTTAATTTGTGCGACTTCCCTGTTATTATCACAAAAAGACTGGAGTGTATCATATATTTGGCTGCACATTTCTTCCATATATCACTTTCTCAGTGTATATATATATTTATAATATTCAGGAGAAAGTACAAACATGACATCTTATTTTAAACATTTCTTTTTTGTCTCATCTTCCAAAGGACAGATTGTTTTTGTCTTTGTCTTTTTGTTGTCTTCTTGTCATTTTTATTTGCTGAACAGTTCCTTCTTAAGCAGTTGCAGCAGAGCTAAATAAAGTGTATGTGATTCTGATTTGTACATCGCGGGTAATATCTTTTAGTACTCATACCCATTAAAAAAAATACTTTAAAGTTAAAATAGAGCAACTTGTGCCGGTGCGTTTTATGACACGGCTGCTCTTTGTTCAGACTTGTGTGTGTTTTGCGTGACTGTTGGCGTGTTAAATGGAGTGTGTTGCACTCGTCGATGTTTCTTTACCTCTGATCACTTTGCCATCTGGCTGCAACTTTCCACAAAACTTAATCCATCAATGTGTGTGAGCTTAATATATGTCCTCGTGCACCATTAAACAACTGGGTTACATTTGCTTTAAAAACGGACGGAATGCCATGAATGCACCATTTGACGCACAGAGATGATGGACGTGACACTTCTGATGCTACTCGAATTATTGAGAAAGTACCTTCTACCTGAAAATACATATATTTGAAGTTCAAGCTCACATATGACCCCGAATCTTTCACACACAAAAAAAAAAAGAAAAAAAGAATGTAACAACAGAAAAAAGCATTTGATGTCCAACCTTTCCAGCTTGCGGTGTATTTTCAAGCCTTCTACTGAGATTAAAGCCTGAGAGTCACCTGGATAGTGCTCTTTTGTGCATTCTAATCGGCTAATTAGAAGTGAGGGAGCTGTGTTATCCAGCGGCCCCTCCGCTCAGCACTTCCCACCCTGTAAATGTTTATGACCCTGCACCAGATTGCATCTCCGATTTGAAGGATTGCCCCCCTGTTGACTCACAGCTTGATGGTGACTGCCAAGCTCTCTCTCTCTCTCTCTCTCTCTCTCTCTCTTGCTATCTCTTTGTTCATTGTACCTCAAATTCTTCCAAGTTTGACCTCCTCTTTAGCCTCGTCAGCCACAAAGCGCCTGCCAATTAATCGGAACCGAACTAAAGTCTCTCAGAAGCGCCGTTACTTTGAGAACCGCAAAGGCGTCTTCAGGGATGAGGAGTGGCAGCGCCTCTCGTCCTCCATCTACAGTGAATCTTTGTTCCCTCAACACTCTATTGTTTATTGATGGAGGCAGTTGTCATAGTCATGCAATAACAAAAGCCTGACTATTGGTGTGTTTACCTCTGCACAGGAACCACTGGGCAATTCTCCATTAAATTACAGCCATGTGTGGGCCACTGATCTCTCCCCTCACCCGCCAACCCCTCCACCACAAACACACACATTCACACACTCTCGGGGTGGAGCACCGTCTCTTAACATCACTATGAGCCATCAGAGGAAACTTGTTTTTTTTTTTTTTTTTTTGTTTTTTTGTTTTAAATCAAGAAAATATGTGTAAAAGATGTCGAATCCCGTTCAACAACCCTGGAAAAATAACGAGAGAGTGAAGAATTCATGGGAGCAGCTGAAGTTGTTTGTGGAATGCGGTGGCACATAATTTCCTCAAGGCCCCCAACCCCCAACCTCCCGTCCACGGTGTGAGACAAATAAGCAGTCATCTTGTTATCTCTCAGGACACAAACCTGGTTCCAGGACAGACTCATTCATGCTTCCTGTTTCAACCCAGGTGTTGCAAACTTTTTCCGGCTCAACTGGCAAAATGGAAGCCTCCGTACGTGTTTCTGACCTCCGCGTCGTTTTCATGTCCACTCTGCATTTCTAGTCCGTCTGGTTTGATTCCTTTTGAGGCATAAATTATGAAAATTTAAGGTTTTAGGAAAAGGGGTCAGGGGTTTCCATGACTTCTGGGGGCCAAATATTGTCTGAAAAATTCCTTTACACTTGATAAATAAACAGGGAAATTCTTTAAGCTATAAAAAGCAACGTGCTTTGACCCAACATAAATAGGTAGTACATTATTATCATATATTCAAATATTTCAGTGTTTTTAAAGCAACCTTTTCAAAACCTCTCCCTAGAAATTGCTATTTTTAACAATTCTATAACTTTATTCATGACCGTATGAACTCGGTGATGATTTTATTTCATTCATTGCATAAAACTGTTTAAAACCGGACTTTTACTCACAGGCTGTGTCACTTATTTGTGTGGTTGACTGATGGTGGAAGTTGTCTATGACTCATTTATGTGCCATGCTTTTCAAAAGCAGGATAAACAATATTTGTACAAACACCTCTCACCTCAGTGCCCTCCGTCCCTATTCAGGCGCGACGTTACCCAACAAAAGCACTAAATACATGAAAAGAAAAACAGAATAAAGGCTGTTTGCTGATCAATAATGAAAACAATCTGACAATAAACGCTCTATACTTGTATTTGCTGGATAATACCGTGTTTAGGTGACTGTACAATCACGGGGGCGGCAGGGAAAATGACAGTTACTGTGGTGGGAAGAGAGCCGATAGAACATAAAGATGTGATAAGACAAACACGAATGTAATAAAAAAACAAAACAACTCGCTGGTTTGGATCAGCGTTAGTTATCCTTTCGGCGGCGAGCCAGCCTCGCTGGGTGCCCGGTGTGTGTTCCGTCACGTTATTTATGAGTGGGAGGGAGGAAATGTTTGAAGGACCACCTGAAGGAAACCGGCACAGGATAAAAATGATAGGGAAGGCTGGAGGAAACACGCGGGGAAGAAATCCCGACGTCACTGAGCGTGAAAGGAGTCACAGAAAAACGACCTGTGGCGTTTGGAATGACTAGTCTGGACGTAGTCCCAGCGTCGACTCAGATTATGTGTGTATTCTGTTTTAAAAAGGATCTCACCTGTGCTTCCATAAACTGAGACTCTCTTGTATTTGTTAACAATATTTAATAGTCCTGACTGGACCAGCAACAATTGGCAGATGCCTATAAAAAGAAACAGTGTGTGGGGGGGTGTTGTTTTACTGTTTTGTCAGTTGTTTTTGTTGCCATTTTCTGAAATTTGAGTACAGAAATTATTTTGTTGTCTTGTATCAGTTTTAGATTGTCTTGTTCTTTGCTTTCCTTTCTTTTCTCTGTCACTGCTCTGGTAAACTAGCCCGTCGTCCGTTTTATTCTGAAAAGATTTTTCAATAAATTCGCCAGTTCAGCCGAGTGAGTGAGTGCAACACCACGGGAACTTACTGCAAGCAGCCCTCCATGACACGTTATGTATAATCAGGTGCTTTTTATAAAAATGCTGCTGTTTTTCCTGAGCGCTGATTATCACACCGACGTGAAATCCTTCCCCAGCTGCCTTTCATCTTTTACTGCGTCTTTAAAAAAACACACACACACACACACACACACACACACACAGTTCCTCAGCAAGTGTTGGCTGTTATTGTTTGTCCACTACAAGGTCATCGTAAAGTGCGGCAAATGTCACATCTGAGAAACTTAATGTCTCTCAACCTTGCAACATTTTCTTGCCATTCAACTTGTTCAGTGGGAAGCGTAAACTCCAGAGGGAACGGGAAAGGTCAGCGTATAGAACCCACTCGCCGTCCTTTAAAAACGGCGGCGTTGGCTCTTCATGAGCTCTCTCACCTGTGGCTCTTGCAGATTCTATGTTGTCGGAGATGTGACCACGTCGAGGACACGCAGCATTGTCGGCTCTCTGTGCTCGCTGCAACTTATCACGGCAATATTCTTTTCCTTTTTCTCAAAAATGACATTATAGACATTAACGATAACAATGGGCAGCTAACACGTAGCTATCAGTGGGGGAGAAGGCAGGAGAAGAGACAAGGACCTGTACTGCTGTTAGCTTCACGCTAAACAAACACTCGGCGGCGATATGGATTGGATACACGCTTCTTTTTCGGAATTTTGTCTGCAAAGAGCGGCACAAAAACCCCACACCACACCAAAAAAAACAGAAGAAGTGCGAAGCTGCACTACAAACAAATAATAAAAAATACAACACAGAACTTCATCCCCGCAGCCAATTTAAAACACAGGTGTTTTCAAGGCTCTTTCCACTCCCGGCATGCAGGTCGACCCACATTACACCATCATTTAGAGACTCTGTATTCCCCGTGAGAAGAACTCGGCAATGACGGCCGAACCTCTCATTTCATGAGATGAAACCTGGAGCAGAACTGGACTCGTGGTGGCCGTCTGCCCAAATTGTCGCTTCTTCATGATGACGGCACTGTTTCAGTGCGGTCGAGTATCAAAAGATGACTTCATTCAATACAGAAGGAGCGATGTAACTTTCATGTTACAAAACTGATGTAAGTGGAAAAATGTCAAAGCGCTACAACATAAAATCAAGCTAAAAAAAAAAAAAAAAGGAGTTAAACTACATGCTGGTGATGATGCCGCATTTTTGCAGGCTAACCTGGAAGTTAGCATCGTCGTGGGCTCACTGACGTAAAATGGGATGGGATTTTGGGGATTATTGCTGTAAATGAAATTTGCAGCATGCAAATGTTTGTGAAACTTACACACCTATGAAAGGAAGAGTCACGATCGCCACTTTTCCGATTTTTGAAGCGCAAATGCAGTCATTACAAGTACAATGCTAACGTTAGCAGTGGCTCGCCACGCGCTTCGTCTGGTTTCGGTGTTTTGACGTTTAATGTCACCAACAACTTTGATCCTTTGTTTTCGCCTCTTCTCTGCAACAGCAGTGGATGCATAAAACACTTTGTAGTCACCAGTGTGATATTGTGGCAAACGTTGTACTGTAGGGCAAATGGTGAAAATGTAAAATCACATGTTAACGCTATGAAACCGTTACGAGCATTTGACAATGCCAAGGAGCTGAAAACTAAGAACTACGATTTGTAACATATTTCGTAACGTAGTTTTCATTTTCTAAAAATTACTTTTAAAGCATCTCACAGGTACTGCTGCTAAAGTCGAGGTACCAGTAGCGATACATGCGGAAGAATACTCAGCCCTAACCTTGAAAAGGAGCAGGAGGAAACAGAACCCTGCACTTATATGATATGTCACTCGTGCATTTTATTAATATTGAACCTTAAAACTTATTATTTGACTACTGAAAGGTCAAGTCGAGGAGCTGACGTCGCTCCGGTTGCCACAACTGCGGTTTTATGGCAGTCGGAGTTGTTCAGATTGAATGTGGAAGGAGAAACAGCGTATTCAAGCATCGTTTCTTATTGGGGCAATAAAGCGTCTAGACAGCACTCCCTTCTTTTTCACCTTCAGCCGTCCCCTCAGCAGCATTTGTTTACCTGAATGTAAGGGCCAGGCCTTTCAGCTGTGGCATTATATAACACACCGATCGCGCTTTTAGGACTCAAACTGAAAACTTGGAAAGTCCTCGGAGGGACTTGATACTGCAGTTTATTTTGATCCAGCGAACTGAATTTTTTTGGAAAAATAACGCAAATAATCTAACAATCAAATGCCCACATCCAAGCGTCAAGAGGTTTGACTCGAAAGGTTAAGATTAAAATGATGGCCTCTTTTGTTTGTCAGAAAATAATGTGGAACAATAATTGTATTTATGACCATTTTAACACCTTTATACCTCTTCTGGATGGACTTTGGGGTCGAATGTTTTATGTTTTTCTGAATTTCAGCATTAATTAATTTCATATTTCATGTTTAATGTGTCGTTTTTATATCTTCTATATTGAGTGTTAACAAACTGACGTCCAAAACAGGCATTTGTATCTGTGTGGCAGCTCCTGCACCAGTTAGGGATGTCAATAATGATTTTTTCTGAGAGAGAGGCAGGTTTACATCCTGCGTAACCACACACATGCTTCATATTTCCACACTCGGGGAACCCTAAACTCACTGTGCTGCTGTATGACGTTGTCGATTTGGAGGAAACATCCCCAAAGAAGTGACTTACTGGAACATTCACCATCATCACAAAAGCTTTAATAAAGTCACGGCACGATGTGATTTTATTTTGTGTCGTCAGAAAACGTGATGATTTGCTGTTAAACCACTTTCTGGTTCCGGATAAAGGATGAATTCCTACATAAATCAAATTAAATACATTAAACTCAATGCAAATATCAGACGATTTATTTAATTTGATGTTTTTGGGGTTTTTTTCTCTCGATGCCGGTGTCTTGTTTAGAATGACTTTTGTCTGTTTTCGCTCATTTTTTCCAGCTCGAGGGACCGATGAACCTTCCTCTTTGGTAAAACTGTGCCGTAGGTTTCCAGGAATGTTTTCACAAACTGTCACCACAAGGTGAATGTTAACCAGCCTCAGAGAAAACAGCATTATTCGGGCGCCTTCTTCCCACGGCACTCCCAACTATTGGTTGTCACTTTTACTCTTAAGGTTTGGTTATTGAGCAGGTATTCCTCATACACGCTGAAATACTGTAAAAGTATAATTTGAGGTATGATGGCTCAGGCTGCTGGAGCGCATTATGACGAATTCACTCTTAGTAACGGATGAAGCATCGCTGGAAATAGACGCTCAGCGATGATGTCATCACCTTGACTCCATAAGTTCATAATCAGGATGAAGATAATCGCTTCATGTTTTTCCTCATTCTTTAAATAAATCTCTTTTTTTTTTTTTTGCTTTTATGTTCGATGTATATCATGAAATGACCCACAGTACACTGTAAATACTCGTGTCAGCCTAAATAAAACCGTGTGGACAGAGTTACTGTGTATGTGACCCTGGGTTACTGTACATACCAGAGAGACTTTGTGGATGACTTATGAAGATTTATATCCTTGCTTCTACAAAATCCCCCCAAGAATATAATTTAAGATTTTAGTATCCATGTAGAATGACGTCACAGTGCACCACACCACCACATTCAGCGTCACGAACATCCAGTCACTGTGAGGCTGTAGGAGGTTCCAGATACAAAAGATAAAATGATTCCATCGGAGATTAAACCGATTTAATAATCAGGTCGGTTGAGATTTAGGTTGAGAAACCCCTTACTCATCTTTTTCTCTTCCGTGTGTGTGCACTGTGGCTACTCGATTGATTCAAATCTAATCAAAATCTCAAAATGGCCTCCTGCAGGTTTCAAAAAGGAGGATAATATCGTCACGAACTTACGAAAGCGCCAGACCCCTGATGTTCCTCCCCTAATTCCTCTAAAGAGGTAAGCTGCAATAAAACTAAGTGAATATCTTTAATACATTCAGAATAAGATCCTGACCGTGAGCAATGAATCCCAGTTATCTGTTTAATTCTGTTTTTATACTGCTTGCATTTTAAAAATATTGGTTGTTTTTACACTCGGTGCAGTCTGAGTGCGTCTAGCTGCCTGCGGACTGACGTAAAGTGACACTTCACACGAAAAAAACAATAGGATTTTGCCTTGAAATTACTCGCGATTACAAGTCTTGAGCTTACACTTTTTTTCCCAACCACTGCCTCATTTCTTTGTGACTCCAGAAAGCAGAGCGAGCCAACTGTGTATGTTGAGCCTCGGGCTAAAAGCGAATAACAGCTAACCACAATAAAACTGTCCAAAACTGTCCAATTAAAAACAGTCCAGCACATGGTCCAGAATGACCCTTGTCTTCTGTCATTCCCGGGTTGGGTGCTTGTTGACGCTCCACCCGAGCACAACCAGAGCCAGAAGAGTTACAGTCTGAATGTTTTCAGCTCATCTTATAATATCTGTGGGTGCCTGAGCACACGTCTGGAGGAAGAGGACATGCTAATACAGAATGATGCACTTTGGAGTTCGTGGACGGCCATTTTGGAGAGCTTTGCTGTTGTTTTGTTTGTAGTGACGGCCGGGGTCGCCTTTAGCTTCAAGCTAAAACGTAGCCGGCACCCTCTGCACTCTGGAGTCCCAGAGACAATAATGAGAACTGGAAGCTCAAGACCTGTTTTGGTGAGTAATACAGGATTTGATTTTAATATCATTGGGGGGGGGGGGGGGACATCTTACAGATGGCCACATTAAAATAAAAATCACATCACAATCATTTTCTTGAGACTATCAATGAAAATGAGAGGTAATGATGTAACAATTAACATCCTTAACGATATTGCTTTTCACGCAGCAATATCGGTCAAAATGACAGCGAATGAGATCATTCGGAGTGGGGCAGCCCGCCTCGAGTCTGGGCCAATGCGTTCTGCTGCCCCGCAGAAGGGAAGGAGCGATGAGATGGGTGTTATTAAGCCAGCCTCCATCCGGACTCCGGCCACTCGCATGGCTCCTCCCGCCCCCTCCTGGCGCTGCGCTGCGCTCATCAATAGGAAGCGCATTTGAATAATGTGTGAGCGCTTGGACCGGAGCCAATCAGCTGTCAGAGCAGCGTGATAAATCGCAATGCATTATTGATAATAATAATTACGTTGACATGCGCATTTCTACTTGAGGGGGGGCTAATTTTCCCCCGAGCTGAAGAATTTGTTGAAGACGAGGAGGTAAAATTGTTTGGAACTCTCTGCCCCTGATGGTTGCACCATGTCGAGGCGCAAGCAAGCCAAACCGCAGCACATCAACTCCGACGAGCCGGGCTCCGCAGAGATCGGTAAGTTTACCCACCGGGGAGTTTGTTACAGCACAGCTCAACGTGTTGCCGAGCCGGGCCGTTTTGCAAGAGATGGTTTTGTTTTTTAATTTGTATCCCGGGGCTTTAGGAGCTGGCTTTTTTTTTTTTGGTCTTATTTGAATGGTTCCTCACGCACTTTGACCTGTTGCTGTCCCTCCGGTTTGACCAGGAATTAAATGTGGCCGCAGCAGAGTTGGGAAGAGACTAAATTCAGAAACAATACAGGTGTCCCCGAGAGTTTCCCTGCAACAACGTGGCTGTTCTCTCCGTAATATACAAGAAGAACCGAACCCTGAAAGTCTCATCCTTTGTGCGCAACTCGATGGTGTGGAAGCTATTGATCACCACTTGATCGATCAAAAATAGTATTTTTTTTTTTCCTCGTGGAGCCACTTTCCCACAGGGGTTTTTGCTGAGATACCTGTTGAATTAACTTTTTAAATATCTACGGTTAAACGTTGAATTTCCTTTTTTGGGGGGGGGGGGGATACATTTCAACATGAGTTGAAGCTTGTTCGATTGCTCCAGGTACTTCTGAAATCCGTCCACTACATTTTGTCGCGTGTTTCACATTAACGTCATTCAGTCGTGGGAGTTTTAAAGCGGACAAATGGCCTTTATTTCATATCCAAGGCATCCTCTCTTCTGGCCTCTCTTGACTTCATCGTGCTATTTTTAGGGCCTGAGCCTGATTTTTCTTTTACTTTTTGACAGATGCAAGTCGTGTAAAGCGTGTGAAATATGGGCAAACCATTTAGGTGTTAGGTGGGGTTTTTTTTGTTTTTTTTGTTTTGGTAACATTTTCAAACAAAGGTACCCAAACTGTATGAAATGTGACTCTGGAGTAAGCTGACCTGAAGGCAATAAATCCCCCAGTTTAATGCATGACTGTTTCCTTTCGTACATATGTGGAAGGGTGGGGGATGGAGCTCGGGCCTTTTTTTTGTGGAGGCTGGGTGGGGGTGCGTTTTGGTGTTGCCATATGCAATCCCCAGCTCAGCCGGAGACCTCACCTTCAGGATCCTGGATCACAACGACTTCCAGTGCGGTTTTGATTTCTCTAAATGTGGAACCACGTCGTTAGATAAACAAGTGTACCGCGTGAACTGTGTGTTTGGGCTGACCTCGTGTCACGTACCCCACCAGAGGTGATCAGATACACGTCAGGCGCCGTCAAGTGGTAAACCGACGCGTTGCCGTCATGTTTTATTGAACTGAAATGTTAATTTTAATGGAAAGTGAAGAGAATCCACGCACACCAATATTCCACTCCACCGCTGAGGTGGTTTAATGGGAGGGTCGGTAGCGTTTCACTCCTCGCATTTTGCCGAGTCATGTTGCAGCCATGCAAATTTGCTTCCTCATGGATGAGTATTGTAATGCAGTTTTTTAACTTTTGTGTGTGTGTGTGTGTGTGTGTGTGTGAGAGAGAGAGAGCCTCTGCTTCAATGCCTCCTGGTGAGCAATTAACAAGTCCAACAGTTTCTCTGGCCAAATGCAAACAGGTGGTCTACCCCCTCTCCCCAAGGCATTAGCATTTAACAATACACCCAGTTGTGAAATGGCCTCTTGGTTGGCAGACAAATTAAAATGCACATTTGGAGCACTTATGAGGCTTTCACGGGTTGTGACGATTCCTGAGGAGGTGGTGGTCAGCTTTACATTGCATCTGTTCCTCTTTCCAAAGGAGTTTCTTCATTTAACACCACCTGGAAGATCAATATCCATCCGATCGCTTCTCAAACTTTGATTTTGTCTCTTTACAAAACTAAAAAAAATATGACTGTGTGCGGAGCTAGAAATAGACCTCCTTGATAGCAAGTGATGAAGGCTTTTTTTATTCAGAAACATGGTAATTTAATGCCCCAGGGTCCTTTGTCTTGCTAGACATTGTTCTGGGTACTATTAAAGGGAGATGATTGCCCTCTGCTGGCCCTGTGGACAATAGGCACATTCAAAGTTTGTTGAAAGCTCAATGCAGTGACCTAAAGGCAGTGGACAAAACAATAGAGGAGACTTCACAACTTTATGTAATCTAATGACCAGGAGAATGTGAAACTTTAAAAATAACTAAATGCGGGCCGACACAAACCTCACAGTTACTCATAGCAAGAGTACTGCACTTCAAAGTATTGTTTCTCACTTTCCAATTTATTTTTATTTATTTATATATATAATAAATATCAGCCGGCAATAAATCTTTCCTACTGAGATGATGTTTAGTTTTGCTCAACACTGTGTGAGTGGTGTTTTTTGTTGTTGTTGTGGGGTTGTTGTTGTTTTTTTTAAACATTAGCTAACATTTTAAAGGCTGTAAATTGTGGAACCACTGAACCGTACTTGAGTGCACCAAGGTGTTGTCAATATTGTCGTTTTTCATAGAAACATGAATTCAACAGCACCACAGCTTACAGCCTCTACTATGAATATTAAAATAATAGGGACATATCATTCGGAGGCAATGACATCAGATGTTAATCCCCATGAAAAGAGAAGTTTTTGAGGCCTGCTGTATTATGATATAGGTTTTAATCAGATGTTCTTAAGAAATTGACAATCAAGAGTTTATTTTGTTTTTCCACTCTGAATGACCTACTTCTGTTTTGGTTTAGGTATCATGACTGTTTGAGTAGCATTAATGTGATTTGTTTATTTTTTTTTTATATATTTATAGGGAATCTTCAAGATGATCAATCTGAGGAGAACGGCAATGAAGTGAAGCGGTTCAGAATGGACGACACCAAGATCTGCAACAAGTGTTGCGCTGAATTCTTTGATGAAGCAGAATTTCTCGAGCACGAGAAAAATTGCACTAAAAGTCAGCAAGTGCTCATCATGAAAGAGGGAGATGGCAATGAGGGGCCCGAGGAATATTCTCAAGGTTCTCCTGACGGTCTCACGAGTGACCACGATGAGAGCCAGTCCAGCAGCAATTCTCTATCCAATGCCAACCCAGACCAGTTGGACAGAGTGGAGGAGGAGTCCAGCATTAATGCAGAGGACTCAGAACAGCAGGAGCAGGCTGATATGTCTGCCAGCCTTGAGGTGAATTTCCATCCTTCACCTGAGATGCAAGATTCAAATGCTGAAACTTTGGCTGACACTAAAGTGACTGTCTCCCGACTTTCCTCAAATAACACATCTCTGACCTCACCACAGGACGCTCTACAGGCCATTCCGATGATCTTAGAGCAGCTGGTTTGTCTCCAGCAACAGCAGCTACAGCAAATCCAGCTCACAGAACAGATTAGAATTCAAGTAGCCATGATGACTCCACAGGGTCTTCAGTCCTCAGTGGGGGCAGCAGTGGACCCTCTGAAAGCCCTTGGTGCACATCTTTCCCAGCAGCTGTCTGCTGCAGCGGCTCTAATTGGAAAAAGGACCGGCAGTCAGAGTCTTTCTATGGAGACAATGAAGCAAGGTAAACTACCTCTGCCCACTGTCATCCCTACTTCTCTGCCTGGAGGACTAAGCACAATGTCCTCTAAAATGGACATTTTGAAGGGCATTCCAGATCTGGCTAGTCGTTTGCCAGCACTGCTGCCTCAGTCACCGGGTGTTGTAGGTTTCCCCAGCACTTTCAATGGTGTCCAAGGAGGCATTGATTCCTCCAAAAAAGTCAAAACAAAGATGTTGAATCTGCCCACAGAATCCAAGAATGGGGACTCATTATACAAGCACAAGTGTAAGTACTGCGGAAAGACCTTTGGCAATGACAGTGCCCTCCAGATCCACTTGCGTTCTCACACTGGAGAGAGGCCCTTCAAGTGCAACATTTGCGGAAACCGCTTCACAACCAAAGGGAACCTTAAAGTGCATTTCCAGAGGCATAAAGACAAATACCCTAACATCAGCATGAACCCTCATCCTGTGCCTGAGCACCTTGACAATATTCCCACCAGCAGTGGCATTCCCTTCGGCATGTCTGTGCCCATGGAGGAGTCGAATATGATGGATATTAAGCCCATAATCAGCCATCCAGCAGCTAGCTTCCACCCGTCTTCATTACCGGGGTTCAAGACTTTTGATGGCTTCGGAGGGGACCCGTTTTCCCAAAGGCCCTCTCCCTCAACAAGTGATGGCTCTCCATCTGTTACCTCAAACGTGTTTGGTGCGGAGACGGGGATGGATCAGAATCAGAAGGATGCTAAAGAGCTGCTTGGAACTCTGCAGCATCTCAACGGTAATTCCATCTCTGGTGAACAAAGCTCTGGAACCGCTAAACTTCAGCAGATGGTTGATGGCCTGGAAAAGCGGACCAATGACCCCAATGAGTGCGTCATCTGCCACAGGGTACTCAGTTGCCAGAGCTCACTGAAGATGCATTACCGCACACACACTGGTGAGAGGCCATACAAATGTAAAATCTGTGGCCGGGCTTTCTCCACCAAAGGAAACCTCAAGGCCCATTACGGAGTGCATAGAGCAAACACTCCTCTCAAAATGCAGCACTCCTGTCCCATCTGCCAGAAGAAGTTCACCAATGCTGTTGTTCTGCAGCAGCACATTCGCATGCACATGGGTGGGCAGATTCCCAACACCCCAA
Organism: Aulostomus chinensis; assembly: GCF_037954235.1. Taxonomy (NCBI): domain Eukaryota; kingdom Metazoa; phylum Chordata; class Actinopteri; order Syngnathiformes; family Aulostomidae; genus Aulostomus; species Aulostomus chinensis. The sequence goes on from NC_141328.1 coordinate 4,117,287, forward strand.
TGCCAGAAAATCAGTTTGAAGCAGCAGAAGCAATGGATTCATCATTATCAGAGGAGAAGTCTGTGGATATTAATGGTTTTGAAGCAAGCATGGAAGAACAAGAGCCAGAGGTGAACTCTCAGAAGCCAAATGACACCTCAGATTCCCTCCCATCTGCCTCTGAGGAGCAGTCCCAGAAGCCTGCTGCCCCAGCCATGTTTTCCAGCCTTGACGTTTTGAAGAATCTCACCTCTGCTCTTGCACTAAAACGACAGAGTAGCACAGCTTCTGAGAGTGAGGTAACGTCCAAAGAGTCCCCATCAGCTCCAAGAGAGCAGGAATATCAGAATGGCCGTAGCCCCGCCATTTCTGACTCAGCCATGTCGTTTCACTCATCTTCCCCTGTAATCAACGCGAGTAGCAGCAAGTCTCCTGAATCTGCAGTTGATGAGTTAACCCGCAATGGGCCAAAACCAGACCCTGATAATGCTGCTCAAGATGGAACTGAATCAAGTGGTGCTCTTGACCTCACAGCCTCCAGCAGCTTTACCCCCAAAGCGATCAAAGAGGAACCTGGCGTGTCGTTCTCGAGTGGAGAATATGGTGAGTTTATGAGATGAAAAAAGAATTTTTATGAAGGTGGTCATTGTAAACAGGTTGGATCTAATATTCCTCTGGTATCCACAGCTTCTAACAACATGCCTTTCATGAGAATACCATCAAGTCTGGCCAATTTGGAGATGAAGATGCCCCCAGAGAATTCTCTTGGTCCTCATGGTTTGTTCAGTTCTCACATGCCTCAGGGAACAGCCATGCCGTCCTCCATCTCCACTGCGCCGCGACGGTCGACCAAACAGCATGTCTGCAATGTTTGCGGCAAGAACTTCTCATCTGCCAGCGCCTTGCAGATCCATGAGCGTACTCATACAGGGGAGAAGCCTTTTGCCTGTAACATCTGTGGCAGGGCTTTCACCACCAAGGGAAATCTGAAGGTAAGCCAGTGTGGTATGTTGGTGCATTGAATGCGACTATGGTTAATTTCATGGTGATGGGTGGGGAATTGACAGTGTGTTTGTTTGTCTTTAGGTGCACATTGGCACTCACATGTGGAACAACTCATCACGACGTGGCCAGCGCCTGTCCCTGGATAATCCCATGGCACTGATGGCAATGAGCTCTGAGCCGAAGATGCTACCAGAAATTATGCAGGCCCCCAAAGAACTTGGTTCTCCGGCAATGAACTTTGACCCGTCTCTGTGGAACCAGTATGCTGCTGCTTTCAGTGGTGGCCTGACCATGAAGACCAATGAAATCTCTGTCATTCAGGGTGGCGGCATCCCTCTCCCCGGGAGCCCTGCTGGTGGGCCTCTCATTGGATCCACCGGAGGCCTCATGAAGATGGATGGATCCCACTCTGGCTTGCCTGCCACCATGGCTGAAATAGAAAAAAATAGCTCTGACAGTGTACCAAAGTCCCAGTTTCCACATTTCATGGAGGAGGGTAAAATTGCTGTCAATTAGGCATTTGATCCGACAGCCGGTGTATCACGTGAACTCTGTCCCTGAATGTCTCCTTTCAAATGAGGTACAATCAACATTCAGAGAAAATCTTAGACTTAGATTTGTTGAAATTTTCCAGTAACTTCATTCGCAGCTCTCTTCCCTCCTGATTTGAACGACTTACTTTTAGTTGAGCTTAATATAACTACTGTAGTTGTACTTTATTTTATATAAATATAATATGCGGGTATTTTTTTTTTCTTTTTTCCTGTGACATTTTTTGTTTTTGCTGTCTCTCCAGAAGTTTGAATGTACAACTTACTTGAAACTGCTTTAATTTCAACTGTCTCCTTGATACTTTTTGAAGGATTTTTGACTTCAGGGCATGAACTTTTTAGGACACCATGTCTCAAAGTGTTCAAAAATAGTGGTGTAGTTTAATGCTAAGTGTCTAAACCTCTTTCCCTCCTTTTGTGTGCCATAGGTTTTATGACATTGTTCATTTTTGTAGTGGTAAATGTCGGCATGTTTCATTTTGAAGGGCCTTTTGATCAGACAATAATTCAAGTGTCTGTTAAATATCGATGCAACAGCTCACTTATTTTCCGATATGTTGGTCATTAAATAGGCTATCGGAGCAAAGCTACAGTACAGTAGTGGATGATGAACCTTTTTCCAAGTGCCTAACATGAACTGTAATGTGTTGTTGTTGTCTTTCACTGCACCCAAAGGTTAAGAAGGCTCTGAGAGACTGAAATTTATACTTGTTCCCTGTAGCATTGCCTGTATTTCATATCTTCACCAGTTTCCAACATTTTCTCCCATCTGCATTTTTTTCACTTGTAAAGTAGAATCAAATTTAGGTGGCTGAGCTCTGAAGGCTTCATGCTGACTGTTCCTCGGCCTGCACTTTATTTAAGGTTTTAGTTACATTTAGGTCTTGCGGGTTGCATTTCATTTTTCTCACTGCTTTTATTTTGGCTTAACGGGGAAAGGACAAATGGACAATTCTGTCAACTTTTCTGTCGTGTTAGATCTTGTTCGAAACGACTGTTGGGCGTCTCTGTCAGCTTTAACTGTATTCTCTAGGTTATGTTTCCAACTTGTAGCATCATTAATTTATTTAAAATACACAAAGCTTGAGATTAGGGGGTAAATTCTACCTCGTTTAGATTTTAGTTGTCCTCCGTGCCTCCTACTCTCAATGCGATGCTCCGATACATTCTTGAGTGTGCGATACGAATTTTTTTTCCTTCTCAATCTGCTGAGTTGAACTCTGAATGTATCACTGGACACTTTACACTACTCAGAATGGTCAGCTCTCTTGAAGGCCCCTGCTGTACATTCCTTATCGATATGCATTTGCCAAGTTGTGCCTTTCTTTAGCAAACCATGTCAAAACTGCTTTCAAGATGTCTCTACAATTCAATGTTGAGCCGATTTTTGGCTTGTTTACAATGTAAATTGTTTTTCAAAATGTGTCCCTCATCTAAGTGTTTTTCTGGTTTTGAGAAATAAAATCAGGGTGACTTTTTCAACTCAGTTCCTGTCATTTATTTGCCGAAGGTTATGTCGGTGCCGCACTTGTCCTCAAACGGCCAAGGCTGAGTGGCGTTGCAGCATGTTTGCACACCGAATCCCCAATTTACATCATCTAACCCTCAGATGACCCATGTTCTTTATAATGACCTGCCATAAGCCTTTAATCTTCTGCCATTTTGCATCGTAAACTTTGCATCTACAACTGAAAAAGTACTCGCACGACACTATATTCCCTGCGTGCATGACGCTTATTTCAGTACGGCCGTTACACTGAAAAGTATAACCTAGCACGTTTGGTTCATCCTAAATCAGTGTGACCACCTAGACAGCAGGAAACAAAGTGCACATTCTGTCCACCTTATAACTACACAAGGATCATTGGTAGGCCTGTAACCAGCTACTGCACTGTACCTGGATATGGACTCATTTAATAGGGCACCTTTGTGGTAATCTCAGTACTTTACAGTGTCGTCCCATTCACACTGATGGTGGAGGCTGACGTGTCAGTTGTCAGCCTCGTCGTCAGGAACATTAGGGGTTCAGTATCTTGCTCAAGGTAGGAAGCTCAGACAAGGAAGTGAGGATCAAGCCAGCACTCCTTCAGTTGCTAGATGGATGCTCTAACTCTGAGCCACGCTGCCGGCGTACTTTAAGGTATTTTTGGGGAATTACAAACTCACAGTGATCTGGTGGATGACGTAACAAAAAAGAATCATCTACATATACAACGAGAGATGTTGCAGCTCTGGGAGCACTTTGAAAATAACGACCGGTGAACATTGTCTGTCTTTCTCTGCAAATTTGTGCTCAGGGTATTAACACAAACATTTTTTTTCAACTTTAAACGTAGCATCTTCCATAACTACTGAGTATTTATGTTTGTACATTGTTTATACGGTGTGCTACACTCACTCCCTTTTTGATGAACATCCGATAAAAATAAATGATAAACTGAGCACTTCACAGTGTTGCCTATGTCACTATTTCCCAAATGCATACACACACACACACACACACACACTGATGGCAGAGGCAGCCAGTGAGGTCATCAGGAGTCATTCGTGGTTCGGTATCTTGTTTGAGGAGGCTTGGACATGGACTGCAGGGGCCAAACCAGCAACCTGTCCACTGCTAGACCGCCTCTGTGCCACCTGAGTCACGCTGCTCCCTCTACAGGTTAGAGGCAGAGCAAGTGTGCTAATGTTTGGATGTTTGGGTTTTTTAAATTTGTTTTAACACAAGGTGATTCCAACATCCATTGATTTGCCAGGTTGTGGGAGGATGTTTTTGACACTTTCACATGTGGAATATTCACACAGACCGCTGGAGAGTTATTGAGCCTACAGGTAGCGGGCACACCGTCCACGATGAAACTGGTCTGAGTCTATCTGAAAATTCTTTCTTTTTTCAATGTGGGAAAGTGAAACAGACGTAAGAGAATCAGGGATTACAACTTAATAATTTTCTTGCAGGTATGTGAATGAGAAGATCAACACAACCCTATAAAATACCACATTATTTATTTAACCAGGCAAGAATGATTTTTCAGTGCTGACCAAGAGGGCAGTAAAAGTTACACATGAGGTCATTGCACACAATAACATAAATCTTGTACAACACAAACTGCCAGCAAGACAAATCAAAATTATTCTGCAGTGTAACAACTCATGATAAAGCTATAAGGGCCACAATGCAAAATTATCCACATGAAATGTAATGCAACGTGTTTCAAGATTTAACCCAACCCATGAAAATGTCACTTGCACACTCTCAGTACATTCTGTGCAATCCACCACGGTTGGTGGACGAGTGGTGCCCAGAGGCCCCCAGATATTTTGATACGCCCATGCAAAGAATAATAATCCTGCAAGGGATATGAATTAGTTATTCAGCTGGACAAAAGACACGCTATTAAAATGAAGTGTATTTAAAAGGTTTTTTTTTTTTTTAAGGATGAATAGTGTATTTTTGTGTTGATCCGCCCCAGCACCGCTCAGCCGTCAGCTGGGAAGCCTCCGCCCAGAACCGCTCCAGCAGCCAGCCAGCCAGCCAGCCAGCCAGCCAGCCCACGGCAGCAACCACCCGTCACCGGGGCTGCAGGAATGACCGACAACATCCCCTTACAGCCCGTGAGACGACCGAAAAGAAACAATAGCAAAAACAGGAATGGGTAAGGCCGTTGCGCAGCGTGTCCACACCGAGCCGTCGTGGGTTGTTGTCAGAAGTGCGGCGACATTGTCATGAAGTAAGCGGCGGAGGGTTCAGACCAACAGCATCGAGGCTAAACAACACACTTTCGCTTTAAAACTGCTGCATATAAATATGTATTTGCTGCTTGTGTGTTAGTGAACACTGGCGTGTGGCAGCTAGCTGTAGCTCCACCATCGTTCCGGGGTGTTGTTGGAACAAGTGCGTTTGACTCTCGCCTCAATATTTGCTCAGCACGCCAAAGCAAATGTAGGCCAACCCGGGAGAGACGCTCCCTTCCTCGGCGGGTTCACCGCGGGTCCCCGGCGATGCCCGCTGGCTTTGTTTTAGCCGTTATCATCTGAGGAGGGAGGCCTCGCAGGTGGGGATGGATTCACAGCCCTGACACGCAGCTGATCGGGCTGTAATAATGATGTCATCGCCCGTAACCAGACACGGTCGGAAGCTCGGCCGGCAGGTGTTTGTGTGTGTAGCATGTAGCATGTAGCATGTAGCATCATCATCCTCACACTCTCACCCAACCAGCCAACCCCCTCCTCCCAGGCTGCCAGGAGGGCTGGGCAATAAATTATATATTAATCGAGATTAACAGAGATGATCATAATTTAGGGCAGAGTAAGGAATCATCGCGTAAACCACAATGTTAGCTTTTATTAAAGACAGAAAGCGTGTTATGGTGAAGCCTTTTTGCTGCTGCAGATTCAGATTCCTGCAAAAAAAAAAAAAAAAAAAATCACACCAGCATCCTCTCAAAATGGTTTGCTGTGCGGACTGACACAAGAAGGGTGGTTTCTATCACATCACCACTACCTTATCAGTCACACTGACCGCAAGCAGGGACTTCTACTAGGGGTGCTTCTTTTCTGGCACAAACAGGCAGATATTTGGGTGATGGATGATGCTGATGGTATCTGTATAAAAGCAAGTCTAAAAGGGTGAAGAATAGCTTCTCCTTATTTCCATATTATGTGTAAAACACTATTCATCATGTGTTTACCGCTCTGGTTCCTCATCGTAAACGACATATGATGAACAGCGATAAGGCCACTGGTACAAATATTGGCCGTCAGACCGATACTGGTATTTTTTTTAGAAAAAAGGGTTTGGTTCAGGTTTTCTTTCAGTCGTCATTATCGAGGTAAACGTTTGAAATAATTGTGATATCGATGGTGAAGTCGTTTTGCAGCTCTAGTTGCCGCTGAACTAATACATCGTCATCGTCATCGATCCAATATGTCTGCCACAGGAAATAAAAGTTCTGACTTTCCATCTCTTGACAGAAACACTTTGTTTTTGAACAGCTGAGTAGAATAGGAAGCAAATCTGTCGAGGCTTGATGACCAGATTATGTGTTAGAAGTAATATTTTATGTGGACCACATTAAAAATGTGCTGCTCTGGGAACAGTGTGTTAAATATTGTATGATATACAATAATAATATTGTATATAACTTGACACCTGGGGGGGCTCTGTGGTAAGGGGTACTGGATCGATGCTCCTCCAGGGTCTGATGTAGAACCGCTAAATTCTCATAATACTCTTGCAGGGTCTGAACGTGTCAGCCAGCTGACGCGCTGTCAGTCTCCATCACCGCCTCAGACCTTGTAACGCCTCCCCGCGGTACCGTAGTCACGGGCCTGCTGAGTGGAATTGATTTCAGATCATCCGCAAAGCATTTTATAGAGAACTGCTTCAGAAACATCCTGCAGCTCACAGGCTGGTTCGCTTGACTGTAACTTTCCAGGACACACCCTCATGGCAATGCTCCATATTATTAATTCAAGTGTCCCAAAAGGCTGTGACAGTCTGCCGGTTAGCACAGTACCAGGACCGAGGAACCAAGCGGCCAAATAGGATTCAGCTGTTATTGTTATTAACACCCGCTCAGTGACAGTCTCAAGCTCCGCTAGGATGCATCGTTGGTGAGTTGTGTCACTGCTGAACGAGAGCAGCTGGGCGATCAGTTGATGCATGGTAACAAGCCTGGAAACACCGAGAGGCCTCGTAATGACAGAGCTCACGCTTTTTTATTTGTTTTACTCCGTATTTTATTAGTAGGGGCAAAGCTGACGTATTAATAACAAGCTGGGTGATCTCTTAGCTGATTGCCTTGGAATGTTTTGTCCGGTTCGAGCTGAAGGAGTGGCCAAGTTAATATTTATTTTGTGTGTCATAAACGCCGCAGTTTCCGTGTCGGTTGATCCACAACTGCAAGAAGCAACACATTATCAGAGATGCGACCGGGAATTCAGGAAGAAAAGAGCGACTGCTGTAAACAAGTACATCTCAGGGTGTGTGTAATGTGTCACTGTCCTCATCATTGGAGATTAAACTCGGCTCCGCCTCTTCCTCTCAGGTGCTGCCCGTGGTCAAGGTGCTGTGGCATGTGCGACTTCCGTCCCCGCACTGTGTGGCTGGGCCACCCAGAGAAGAGGGAGCAGAGGTACCCCAGGAATGTCATTAACAACCAGAAGTACAACTTCTTCACCTTCCTGCCTGGGGTTAGTGTCAGTCAAAGGTCGCCGCTTCATCCTCCCACCATTTAACCTCCACGCCACCACCCACATCTCTGAGCCTGGCTCGGATTCACCAGCCCCCTTTCACACTTTGATTCTGCTGTATGCTGTCTTTGTTCACTTACACTGGACCAAACAAAGCCTTCTAGATATGCTGACGGTCCATAGTCAGACGCGTGGTCTGGAACAACAGCGTCAGTGCTTTGCCTCCGTGACAACGTCCACTGCAGGCTCATGATGGTTATATCTTGATACTTTATAAGCTTGGTCCTGTTTTCCTCTTTTCCTGCTAGTTGAAGTTAACTAACTCCAGTTCTGTGTGGGTTTAGTATCTGGGAAGCTCCACCTTGTATCTGAGCAAAGATGTTTGAACTCTCTGCCCAACCAGGAAGTAGTAAAGCCCTGCATCTCTGCAGCTCATCTCCCTGTGAAACTCAGCAGCTAAATCTTGGTTAGTTCCCTCACTCAGTGTGTATTTACAGAGGTTTGCGCTTTCTCATAGAAGTGGAGTTTAAATCCCGGTAAGCAGGCAAAGGCTACAGTAATGTTGCTAGTTGAAGTGGCAGCCCTACCAAGAACCGCAGTAATGCAGCGGTCGAACACTGCTAACTTGAAGGTCTCATTCAAGTTAGCAGTGTTCGACCGCTGCATTACTGCGGTCGAATACTGCTAACTTGAAGGTCTCATTCAAGTTAGCAGTGTTCGACCGCAGTAATGCAGCGGTTGAATACTGCTAACTTGAAGGTCTCATTCAAGTTAGCAGTATTCGACCGCAGTAATGCAGCGGTTGAATACTGCTAACTTGAAGGTCTCATTCAAGTTCCGGATTGGAATGCAGACCAGCAGCTTTCTGAACACAGAACTAGAATGGTTGAATTGGAGGACCAGGTTGTGATCGAGCCTTCACATACCACCAAAACACTGGTGAAAAGAGTCGTAGAAGACACCGACCCCCTGGTTGAGTGCGATTCTGAGGGCTTACTGGGTCAGGGAGACCCGCCGTGTCCTACTTGTGCAGACTGCATCACAAATCCAGAGCGGTAGCAGCAGCAAAGGCTGAGCCAGACCGTCACGCTAGAAGACATAAGCTCAAAATGTGGACCCATTAGACCAGATCGACTTTGGCCTTACTCACCAGTACCTCCTGTAATCGTTGGAGGTGGAAGAGGTGTACACACCCTAACTTGTTGAGACCACTGCAGCTCTCCTTCCCACCCTGTCAGCCTGCTGAACGTGAGGTGCTGTCCCATGATTGGACGAGAGGAGATTGTGCCACCGGCTTGCTTCAAGGCCGTCTTCAGGTCCAGAACTGACCTACTAGTCAAAGCCAGTCCGTGAACCACCTGGCTCTCTTGTCACATGACTGTGTTTGTGCCTTGTGAGGCAGCTACGAAGCACCCTCTGGCTGGAGGGCCACCCTGGGCATGCCTGGTCCTAGCCCGAGTGCCAGCAAGCAGGCTCACTTGAACATCTATGAGTGGTCCCCCTTGGGTGCTTGACCCCTGTTACAACCCACCCTAACTAGCCTCGCAACCCCATAGCTCCATTCGTTGGCAACTTGGCTACTAAGCCTTACGTTAATGCTAAAGCAGGTGTGCTTGTTTGATGGGAGAAACTGGGGAAGGACGAGAACCCTACACGGGTGATGCATCCATCATTTGGCGTATGCCTCATTAGCCAGCATCTTAGCCGCGAATGCAGCTAACTTGGCTCCAGTAGCCCTCGTCTGATTAAACACCAGTGCTGGTGGTGCAGGGTGTGGTGTCTGGATGGCAGCACTCACTAGTAGGAGTGTGTTTTTCTCCGGCTGCAACACCGATGGTGACACGGCATGTATCAGCAGATCCAAGCTGATAAATAAATTACTGTGATTTTCTTGTCCGACCGACTTCAAAAATGAAAGGGGTTCTGTTTACCGTCACACAAAACCCCGAAAGGCAGAAAATACTCACATTTAAGAAGTTGACACCAGTAGATATCAAGTTTTTAGCTAGAAATGTGAGGCAGGGATTTTACAGATTAGCAAAACAATATATATAAGATAATATAATAATAATGGATTAATGTGCTTTGGTGCTCCACAATAAAAAGATTGCTTTTGACTCTCACATTGCCCCTCTTGATTTGCTTGTGCATTTGTTTTCCAGATGTTCAGTTGTCTTAAGGTCTTAAGTCAGTCAGTGAAAGAAGCTCCGATTTGTTTGGAAAGCAAAAAGCAAAAGCAGAGTGTATTTGAATAGCAAATTCGGACGCTTTTTACTTTCTTGGGTTGTTGAGATGTTCTTGTCGCTAGAACACGCTCTGATATTTATTTTGGGTCTTTGTCTCCTGTGCTCGAGTCTGTGGTTGCCAAATGACACACAGAAGCAGCAGGAACACGTTGGCAGTAATCTTGCACACTGGTGGTAATGAAATTGAAAAGTTGTAGCAGGAGTGTTAAATTATGGAATTACACCAGTGGAGGGAAAGCAGCGATGATGTTTAACTTGTTCTATGTACTCTACATTGTTTAATGATGTGACACAAATTGCTAAATCCGGTCTGTAGTTGTAGCCCTCGCTTGGGAACCATCAACCTGGACAATTTTGCAAACTGAAAATTTGCTGTTTTATACAGTGGGCAGTTTCTCATTTGAGTTTACAGAAAATATACTGTATTTTATTTATCTTATTGAGGTAAAAAGGGAGGCCCGTGATTCCCTTCTGAAGGGTTTTCTGGTGATGAGATTTGTTCAGCTGAAGCTAAAATGAGGATTTTAGATCCGAGTCAGATAAATCAATGTTTATGACCAGATTTCCTCTGTTTGCTTTGTGTTTCCTCACTGGGCTGTCACGAAGGGATCGGGACAAAAAGAGGAAATTTCAAACAAAGGGCCAATGAAGAAGGCAGCGTGGTGGGTCTGGGGTGCCACCGACCGTATGGCTGTAGCCAGGTGCACCTGCTGGGGGTTCATGTATGCGTAGTCATGGTGGCGTCATCAGCACTCATCCAGTCACAGCCCCTCGTCTCCTGTAGCTGTGGAGCAGCTGAGCCAGTCCCAGTGGAACGCGACAGCATCAGATGCGTCTTCAGACGACTGGATTGTTGCAGAGCCGCTCAGTCAGACGCGCTCACAGGCTTCTATCTCTCACACATCCAACGGTTGGGCTGCACAGCTGATCAAAATTAATCTTAACATGTAAAATAATTGAAGCTTCACCATTTGAACGGGTTTTTCAATGAAAATTAGAGTAATGATGTGAGAAATTAACTCTCATATCACAAATCAAATCACAATCACAAAATCTATCCAAGTATTTGCATTACGTGGTTTTGTTGTTGTTGTTGTTGTTGTTTTTTCCGAAATCCTGCAGCCCTCTGCTCCTGGTCTCTCCAACCTGTTCTGTTTTTTTTTTTTTTTGTAAAGGAGAGTTGTTGTTTTTTTTACTTACGTTCATGGAAGATATTGATGAAAATGATGTAAAACACTATATCCCGCTTCCATCGTTCAGTGGATGCTTGTAGGTTGTTCTCACCCTGTATTGAGCTGTAAAACAATAGATACTTTATCAGGAGCACGAACAAAACTGTGACAGTGACACAACAGTGGAAACTTCTTGTAGTGACAAGGTGAGTGCAGTACAATTGTTGAAAAAATATTAATTCCTCAGTCTTCCATAGAAAGCGGCTAATTGTGGCCGTATGTCCTCTCACACTCAATCGCAGCAACCGTGATAATCGACTTCGGGAGATCAGCATTCGCCTGAAAACTTGCCGAACCTCAAGTATTTGACTGTGTGCTTCTTTGTTTTGTGCTGACAGGTGCTCTTCAATCAGTTCAAGTACTTCTTCAACTTGTACTTTCTGCTGTTGGCGTGCTCTCAGTTTGTGGAGGAGCTGCGCTTAGGTGACCTCTACACCTACTGGGTCCCTTTGGTACGTCCCGTCTCTCAGTTTTCAAAGAATAACATGCGTTCAGTTATTGGTTATTTTGATTTTGAAGGAGGTGCCGAGGTTTTGCCACAGTACTCACATGCATGAACAATTCGTCTTCTATGCCTTGAGGGAAATGACGACTTTTCTCGCCGCTCTCCAGGGTCTTGTTTTGACTATTACCATCATTAGAGAGGCGGTTGAAGAAATAAGATGCTACCTTCGGGACAAAGAAGTCAACTCTCAGATTTACAGCAAGCTCTCAACCAGAGGTAAGAGCTGGAAGCTCGAACAACGTGGGTTTGGCTTTTTCTGTCTTGATACCTGAACCATGTTCTCAGCATCAGAGCTTATTAACTGTAGAAGGTTGGTCCTATTAAAACTTATTGGGGCTGGGGGAAATGGTGGGTAATTTAAAGCAGGGACGTAAAAAAGTGTGCATAAGAGGCCTTGGTATAAAGTGCTACCAGCTATAAAAAGCAGGAGACCTCTTGTGGTTTCCATCACTTTGCCCCTTTGATGTGGCAGCTTGTTTTACCCATAAACACAATGACTGGTTGCCTCCGTGATAGCAGCCCCCGTGCATATCTGCAGGTTTATACGATCTTTACTGAAGGTGTTGTTTTGTTGCGCTTACATTCTGGTTTGGGTGACATATTTGAAAGAAAAAAAAAAAAAGTTTCTACTTTTCCAAGTCACGCAGGTCTTCTTCTTTTCTTCTGCATAGAATAGGATGTTTGCCAGAGAATTCCCTGGGGAAAAAAAAAAATTTATGCGTAGAATTTTCAAGCATTAAAAAGTGCTTGTAATGCAGCACTTTTAACAGTGAATGTCTCAGTCAGGGCTTCGAATGGCACTTGAGTTTGGAGATTTAAGACTCAAACCAGATTTGGAGCTGGTTTGAAATCTGATTCCAGTCAGAAGATTTCCACAGATGCCTCCCAGTCTGGACACTCCAATCACATCTCAGAGTGACTCTGGGTGTGTGAGGACTGTGTCTTGTGGAGGGGTTGGGAGTGTTTGGACGCGACTAATCCACCTGACTGGAGAGAAAAAGATGTGATCTGGTGAAGGCCAAAGGACTGGTTCACACCATGCACTTCAGATGCAGCTCGGATCGAACTGTGAAGTTCTTCCTCTGTAATAATCTGGGTCTTGATCGGGCGTGTCGTCGAGTCTTGAGTGCTAAGCTAACCCCCACGCAATTATGCCTCATAAATTGTAGCAGCAGTTTTTGGGTTGATATAATTTTTTCAAGAAGATTTGATGCAACACCACCCTGGTCAGTTTAAGCTGTGATTTGGAAATTTGCAGGAAAAGCTTGCAATTGTGCCTGAAAAATGCTTAAAAAGTGCTTGAATTTGCCCTCAGAGAGGACGCAGGAGCCCCGTAGCCACCAGAGCTGCTGTGTGACAGTCTCCCTTTGTTGTCCTGTCTTTTGTAAAATTTTATTGCATTTATGCAGCAGAGCACAAATGTGAATTCCCATGAACCCTAATGCATTGCAATATTAATGTGCTTTAATGTCTTGCATATGCAAAGGCCTGAGGTCATGCCAGAGGTCAAGGGTCAGTGATCTCTTCCAAACAAATTTGCCTGTTAATTCCAAATGGAATGAGAGAAAAAGGCTCAACTCCCCCACATTCCTTTAAATCTGGATGGAAAATTACCTCCTGAACTCGCCGCTGCAGCTCAGGGACAACTCCGAGACTCAGGCCGCCCCTGACTGACCCGCTGCAGCACTGCTGTGCAAGCCCTGCCAAATACACCGAATGTCAATACCTCAAGAGTAAATTTCACCTCGTGGTTGTTGTTTTTTTTTTTACATTGTTCAAGTGCTTTGAGGGGGGAAAAATGCTGAAACATAAAACTGCAGAGCTGAAACAAAGACAGAAGGTTGAAGCAGATTTCGTTGAATCGGTTGATATTTTCATCCCACAAAACCGTTTTTAGTTTATCATGTCGAATGTAGTTTTAAGTTTATCAAAAGCATACATAATTCAGGAACCTGTATTGATAAACGTATCAGCGCTGAAGAATTCTGAATGATACCCAGCTCTACCAAAATACTAGATTTTTTTTGGATGCTCGAGAAATACTTGATGGGGAAAAAAATCCAAACTTTGCCTTAAAATGCTTCCAAATCAGTCATGAGTATCTAAAAAGATGAAGTGAATGACTTGCATTCCTTTTCATAATACTGTCTTATAAAACATATGCTGTATAATTTAACTGTGTTACTAAATACTTCATTAACTTGAAAATGTGTTGTGTGTTTCAGGCACGGTGAAGGTTAAAAGCAGCAGTATTCAAGTCGGCGACCTTATAATTGTGGAGAAGGTTTGTGAATGCACATCTGTGAGTAGTTTTGCTTTTTAGGACCGTCAAGTTCCCGTTTATATGACAGAAAATAATGAGGGGGTTGTTAATCTTTGTGCTGGACTAGCGGCTGAGGTGAAGGGAGTTAGTAAAGATTTTTGTCATTTCCTGATCAATGCTGAGCTTCAGCCCGTCAAACTCAATACGTACAGAACAGACGGGGCCCTAAAATGCCTTTAATTAGATCGTAAACACAAACTCAATTAAGTTTTATTTATTTTTTCCATTTCTGAAACCGTACTTGTAGTTTTAAGTCGGTCTCAGCTTTCGGGGGAATCTGTCGTGTCGCTGCTCCGGTGGATTCTCCTGCACACGTGAAATATGAGAAGAGAGTCTTCAGTTTCCCTCCCTCTCAATCACTCATTTCAAACGCAGCTGAAGGAAAAGGTCACACGTGTTGTCCTACACACTTCACTAATATGACGGAGGGATTCAGAGTTATGTGGCTTACACTGCAGACGTGTGAACTCATCGGGGGGAAGCAGTAGCTGAGAAAAGGAAAAGCTTTGGGTTTTTGTTTTTTTTGTTTTTAAAATGAAGCCACATGTCAAGAGCCATAACAAACTCTTTATTAGACTATGGATCATTTAGCAATAATAAATGCACCGTTCATGTTCGGGGAGCCTTTCAAGATGAATCGAATGGGGGGGATTGGAGTTTTGGAGTGGTGTAATGGGTGGACCAGGTCAGGCAGAGTGTCAAACCTGGTCAGGGTCTCGGTCAGGCCACGATAGGATGATTTGCTGGAGGTCTTATTATTTTGAATGACTAACTGCCAGTAATGTGGCACTTGAAAGCTGGAAAGGCTAAAAGTCTTATACAGTTAAAAGACTCGAGGAGGAGGGGGAGGAGAGGGGAGGAGGGGGAAACTTGCAGGATCAGGAAGTGATGTTGAAGTGATGTTTTTCTTTCTGCCTTTTCTTTGTAGAACCAGCGTGTCCCTGCTGACATGATCTTTTTAAGGACCTCTGAAAGAAATGGTAAACATCTGCAGGTCATTCATCCAGATCTCCACAACAGCCTGCCTGGCTGCCTGGCTGGCTGGCTGGCTGGCTGGTCGACCGGGGAAATGACTTGTTTAAAAAGGCGCTGAGGTGCAGGGATTAGCCCTGAGCCAGGACAGGAAGTCCTATAATGTCTAAATTGTAATTGGGTCCAGTACTATACTGTCACTCAAAGCCTGGTGTGATGTGGAGCTCCATGAAACATTGTTATCTTAAAAATCTTCTCCATGTCTCGGACTAATTTTGTCTTTCAAATGAGAAGAAAATGCAAAGTACATTTGGGGGACACAAAAATCAACTAGAGCGATGAGTGGAGGACGCTTCATCTGAATAATCAAATATGGATTAGGATAAGATTTGTCAGGATTGGCACAATTGCATTGTTTATTTGCACATATACAAAACACAGCCGAGGCACAGCACAAAAATCAAATATGAGGGAGGAGCTGCTTGATTTTCAGCAGGGTAACTTGATGCATGCTGTTGTTGTTGTTGCCACTTCCTGCTCAAGGGAGGGAAATAACAGCTTTGCTTTACTGGAAATAGTGTTTGGTTATCTCTCTTCCATGTGGAGGCCATTAGGTCAATTATAAAGTGGCTTGGCCAGGGTTTTGGGCAGGGGAACCCAATGCAGGCCAGCGGGGGGATGGGCTTTGATGGATGTATCCACTTCAGTTGTTGCTTGACCCCCGCAATAATGTGCAAATCAGGCCCTTTCACAAAAGTTGCTTCCATTCATGCGTGACTCCTTGCTGAATTGTTTTGATCTCTTTTTGTGGGATTATTCAAACGGGGAACCTCTAAATGTCGAGATCAGGCAAGAATTAAGAGTAACCGTCAGTATAAAGTCTGATAAAAACGTGCTTTCTGTTGTCATCAAAAACAGAGCCTGTGATGCCTCCTCATGTGCTGAAAGTTTAATTATTGTTGCCCCCTAGGGGTGAATATGCTTCCCTCAGACATCAGCTCCTGCTCTCTCCCTCACAGGCTCCTGCTTCCTCCGAACTGACCAGCTGGATGGAGAGACTGACTGGAAACTACGCCTCCCAGTGGCCTGCACACAGAGGCTGCCAACTGCTGCCGTGAGTCTCAAACTGCAGACTCAGAGGTTGTAAGGATGCAAGAGGAGCTATATTTTACAGCGGCGCTAAAATGGTGTAATTATTTGCTGCTGCTGCGATCCAAGAGGAACGTCTTTCATTAGTACAGAGCAGTCGTGGGTGGGGAGGTTGGGCTTTGTTAGAGACCTACATGAGGACAAAGGTTCACACCAGGTCCAGACCTCATGAAAACATCGACGCACGTACTTCTAGATTTCATTGTCTGGCAGTAAAAGCTCATTTTCAACTTAGATTTAAAGGAAACTTTGATACCTCAAAAAGTTTGGGGGGAAAAAAAACCCACTACCCTGATGATGTTTTGATGATGTGATTACAATCATCCATCCTGATAGGTGCGAGGACTGTTATCATAGAATGGAATCCATGTTCTGGTATGTGGCGATCGATAATTCCGGATTACATGAAGGGTTTATTGGCTTTTATTGACAGACAGATTTACAAGCCTACAAGGGAAGTGAAGAAGTACAAGTTGAGTGTGTTGTCTTTGTGTTCTATGACAGAGGTTCTCAACGTGGGGGTCGGGACCCCCCGGGAAGTCATGAGGCTCAAATGGAGTTTGTGGTTGCAAAATGACTTCCATAAACAAACCAAAGAGATCAAAATTTGTTGAAAAGAAAAAAAAGTTTTGTAACATCTATAAAAATAAGAGTTGAATTTGAAACCTATTTAAATTTAGCTGTGCTTGGATTGATATATTAGTGTGTGTGTGTGTGTGTGTGTGTGTGTGTGTGTGTGTGTGTGTGGCACCTCTATTTTTGGGGTTCTGAGCTGAAAGTCGTACAAAACAAGAAACCTTGACGCCTTTTTGTCAGGCTCTGGGAAATGTTCACATTTGGAATATTTTATAGCGCAAGTGATTACTCTAGAAAACCCGATGACATTCAGAGAGCACGGAGGAGAGATGACATAAATCAAATATCGGCCGATATCAAAATCAACTCATCCTCAGGCTAAGCTCTGCAAAATTTCATGAAAGTCTTGCAAACAGACCGCCAGTAGCAGCAGTCACTGGTTGATGGAGGTAATGGCATCTCACCCACATCGACTGTTGAACTCTCTTGGGCTGATGTGGTCATCCGTCGCCCCTGGTTACGGCCTGTTTTCGACTGTACAACAATGCGTCTTTGCATACAAAAAAGACAACTGCCATGTTTTTCAGGCAAGCATATAAGGATGTTCCTTTTTTTTGTTTATGTACAATGCTATAAACCAGTGAGTCAAAACAATCAAGCAAGATTCTCAACTCCGTGAGCGGCGCTGTTAATCAGAAGAAGTCAGTTTAAGATCGGTACATAATGTTTAACCCTGCTGAAATCAGGAAAAAGATTATTAAAGTCGTGTTGATATCTCACAGGACCTTCTACAAATCCGATCCTACGTTTATGCAGAAGAACCAAACATTGATATCCACAACTTTATCGGAACGTTCACCAGGGTGAGTGAGCGTTCATTTCAGTTCATTTTCTGCTCTTGTGTGATGCTGCTGTCTCTCTCTGCTCCTCATCGTACGGTTCATATTTGCATGTCGCATCAACTGTTACAGGAAGACGGAGACCCTCCAGTCAGTGAGAGCCTCAGTATTGAGAACACCCTGTGGGCCAGCACCGTCGTCGCCTCTGGTAAATGTCAGACCGCTGGTGCAGCTAATGACCAGGATGTAACCAGAACCAGCTTTTAGCTTCAAGAGCCACACCGAAGTTGCTCCCTTCACCACTTTTAATTTGAAAAGTTGTCTAAACAAGCAGAAAAACTAATGGGTCACTTTTTTAGATACAGTAGCTCTGGCACGGCTAGCTGTAATGGTGAAATAAGTGTGTGTGTGTGTGTGTGCGTGTGTGTTTTTTTTTCCCCTCAGGAGAGCGAATCCACTTTAACCCAAGCTAACATGTGTTATCCATTATATAATTGGAAATCTGCATCTTATATTCCGAATGTCATTCCTCATTTTAACAAGTCTATTCATCTCTCGATTATGTGTCTGGGAAACATCTTCCTGACATACTATGTTTTATGTTGTTTCTTTATTATATTGGCCTGGGGACGTTCTTTCTTTCTTTCTTTCCTTTTTTTTTTTTTTTTAAGGGTATTTTTTCTCTCGCTGGTTCCAGGCACAGTGGTGGGGGTTGTGATTTACACAGGCAAGGAGCTGCGCAGTGTCATGAACACCTCCAACCCCAGGCACAAGGTACAGTAGTGTAAGCCTCAAGACTGACGCTGAACCATATGTATTTATTTGTGGGACTAAATTCACCCTTGACTACTTTATTTAACATTGAATGAATAAATAGATGATCTTTGACACTGACCTGTGGTTCCTCTCATCTCCTCCCGTCTGTACCTACTGGTCCTGGTAGGTGGGTTTGTTTGACTTGGAGGTGAACTGTTTGACTAAGATCCTGTTTGGGGCCTTGGTGGTGGTGTCACTGGTCATGGTGGCCCTCCAGCACTTCGCTGGTCGTTGGTACCTCCAGATCCTGCGTTTCCTGTTGCTCTTCTCTAACATCGTCCCCATTAGGTGGGAGATTCACAAATTTTTCCTTTACGCTGAAGTGTCTGTATGTATAAGGAGGAAGAGAGCACTCATTTTGTCTGGGTTTTTTTTTCTTTCTTAACTCGATGCAGTTTGCGAGTCAATCTGGACATGGGAAAGATGGTTTTCAGTTGGATGATTAAGAAGGACTCGAAGATACCTGGGACGGTGGTGAGGGCGAGTACCATACCTGAGCAGCTTGGACGGATCTCCTACCTGCTGACCGACAAAACAGGTTCGACTAAAGACACCCGTCACGAGGCTCGCGGTGAGACAGGCGTTTCACAGTCTGTCACGATTATGGAGAAAAGAGCCGCAAACACAATAACAATCAAATATCCATGGATCTTGATAGAGGAGGAGATGTGTGAGCACTGTCTTCACCGAAACTTAGACGCGGGCGGCATGAGCTGCGCTGGAGATGACGTGGTTTTTCAGGTTTCAAAACCACGTCATCTCCCGACTCTACGAGTCAGCGTTTCATTCAGGTATTTTGCAACTTTGGTGGTCAGTTGATTTGAAATCTCGACGCTGCTTCGAAATGTTAATATTGATAATGGTAAGACCGAAATGTGCCTGTATAGCATTTTTCATACAGAAATTTGAGCTCAGAATGCTTTACAACAAAGAGAGAAAATCATGTGAAAAGAGAATGAAACCAGAATTCATATTGTAAGACACAGATGCAAATGAAATCCTGAGAAGCACATCAAAAAGAGTAAAACGTGAAACGCATACGCTTATGGAGTGCAGTAAAAACTGCAGCAGAAAGGAAGTGCAGGGCTCGGTAAAGGCTAAGGAAAGAAATAAGTCTGAAATAAGTTCTGTCCTTACAGTTCACAAACTACGTCCACAAACGTAAACCACGTAGAGACACACGATCGCAGCTCCCCATCGGGTCTAAATGCAGATGAACTCTTTTTCAAAAATGGCCAAAACAAGCGTAGAAACATTTGCAACATTGTAAGATTATTTTTTTTAAAAATTTTTTGCGTGTTTTCAATGCACAAAATCAGGTTGATGGACACACGCCTCTTTAAAGGCAGCGTGTATCGAAAACCATTGATTGTGATGCTAAATGAAGCTCTGTGTGAGTGTGTTAAAGTGCTGAGTGGCAGCAGCAGTAGTTTATTTCTCAGCAGTGGAGAGTTTCTGCTTTCAGAGAGCTGCCATGTATTGGATCCTTAAAGGATAAAGAAAGCCCAAATTCTCCCAGCCACACACACACACACACACACACACACCTTTAGAGGCCAACAGGCGCGAGATGTTACCTGTCAGATTTACAGCCCTCATGCCCAATAAAATGATCGGCCATTTCCGCATCCAGAAGCCCGGTGAGGTCGACAGGTCAGGCTAATGTATGTGCGAGGCCCCGAAGGTCCTTGTGATATACTGGCGGAAACGCTTTTAAAGTGAGTGTGAGGATATAGAGGTTGTGTGTAGCGTTGAAAGGAAGGCTCCTGACTTCCTTACAGTTTTCTTTGTGGGTTTTTTTTTTTGTGTTTTTAGTTTTTTGACAATCACCATACGTGACAAAAACATTTATGTCAGCCAGATTCCTCAACATACACTGCAAATAATGATTCAGAGTGTCAGATGCGACACACCGGATTGATTAGAGGCGCATCACCGGATGCCTTAATGTGCTGTTTGCCAGGAACTCTCACCCAGAACGAAATGGTGTTCCGGCGGCTCCATCTTGGCACCGTGGCGTACGGGATGGACTCCATGGACGAAGTACAGAGCCATGTGTTCAGCGCCTACACACAGGTACAAAACCTTTGCAGCAGTCTGCCGAGGGGAAGAAGGAACTGAAAATGAGGAAAAAACAGAGAAGATTGAAATTCCGAAAGCATGGGAAAACAAACAAACGGCAGCATTGTTTTAAAGGCCCGTATGAGTTTGTGATGATTGTTTTGTTGAATGCTTCCTGACCTCAGATGACAGTCTTTGTCCCCCTTGACACCAGAGGTTAGTGAAGCAGGAAACAGGATTAGCCCACAAGCGAAGCACTGACCGGACTCCTTTAATGACGCTGCCATTAACCCCTTGAACACGCAGCCCTCTAAAAATAGCAAGGCCACAATGCAAATTGTTCATATGTTCTTTAGACATCTGGTTGTTCTTACAGGCTACTGTGACAGCAGCGATTGAATCTGTGGTTATTGATGCATCTCTTTAGGAGTGAGCGGTTCTCTGTGTGTTGTCTGTGTGTTTTCTATGTAGGGTACATAAGACAGAATTTGATAGCTCAGACCACGTAATGTCTCATTAAATCTCCTTGAACATAACATAAACGTGTATTAGACTTTGAGGCCTTTTCATTTCCCTTCTGTCCTCTCCTCTTTTGCACTCATCTCCAGCCCACCCACGACCTTCCAGCCTCCAGGACGCCAGCGGCCACAAAGGTCCGCAAGACCATCAGCAGCAGAGTTCACGAGGCTGTGAAGGCCATCGCCCTGGTGCACAACGTGACACCCACGTACGAGTCCAACGGTGTGACGGACCAGGCCGAGGCTGAGCAGCACTACGAAGACACCTGCAGAGTTTACCAAGCTGCAAGTCCGGACGAGGTATGAAGCAAAGAGCCAGACGGAGCTGTTGGAAGCCCTGTTATTACTAGCTTCAAAATTCACCATGCCGTGTGTAAATTTGTGGTCAGACCCGTTTAGCACAGCAAAACACTGCAGTTGTTCTTTTCTTCTTCTTGTTTTTGGATTGGCAGACTTTGCCTTGGCGGAGGCACGCGCCCACCAACTGATGACATGTCTTCAAATAGAAATGGTCGTGTTTCAGAATCTAATAGTTTGAATCTTATTGGCTTGAAATTGACATACAAAACATGATCAGATCATCCAAGTTATGATGAAGAAATGACGAATTTTTAGCGTCAAACTTCTCATTTCAGTCAACACACACAGGGGCGTTCTATGAAATGCAACTTTTCCTCTTTTTTTCAGCCTTTTGTTCATGTGCAAACGTCTCTGGTGACGGAAAAAACATTCAGACACCCAGTTTTCAGATGTCTGGACTGACATAAATGGCATGAACCAGAGATTTATGACACCTACTTTGCTCCCTGATTGAGTCGCAGCAGTTCCCAGTCCCTGATTCGTCCCACCTCACAACTAGCAGTAGTTGATTCAGTACCGATTCCGATTCAGAAAACTTTACTTGTCCCCGTGGGGGGCAGAGAGCAGTACAGTTGGTTACACAACAACAACCTACATTAGGTAAGGATCTCTCTGTGCCAGGAGCTGCCGTGCAGTTCTGCGTTTCATCATGTGACTGTACCGGCCGCACGCGCTCAGTGTAGACCAGTGATGAGTTGTGTTTGCAGGCATGACTCTATGGATGGAGATTATCCCTGAAGCTGTGTTTTAGGTTCTTCCGTTGCAGCGTTGGTCACTGTTGTGTGGTAAATTGCCGTCCCTTTCACGTTGTATGTTGCAACCACCTTCTCTTTTAGCAAGTCGTTCATGTTGAGACACACTGGGTGTTACAGGATTTCGCTCCCCCAGTGTGAAGGATTGGTTTGGCTGCTGCCCCGATGTACTTGGAGTGTTCACTGGGTTTATTCAACACATGGATGTGCAGTTTCTACCTTGGAGTTTTCGTTGCGCAGTGGGATGTTCGTTTTTAGTAGATTCGAGTGCCTGGAGTTTATTCAGTTTTTCATCAAGGAATGATAGATTCATTCTTTTTTTCATCTTTCATCTTCTTTTCATGCACACACCTAGAACCCGTTCAAAACCTTGCATGTATTCTAATCAAACCTGAGGAGGAACACGCAGGGCCTGACAGGACGACAGATTTCTGATCTTCGTATGGAGACGTCTGGGTGCCTGCCACTCAAGGTCATTGTCTTAAGTGTCTTCGCTCTCCTCTTCCTTGAACATTTACAGGCCAAATGGCATCCCACGTTTGTGTCCTTGATCGATATAAATTCTTTGAACATCAGGAAGAACTCTGCAGAATTCGACTCGATCCATTTCCTGCAGTATAAATACGGATTTCCTTAATGTGCTCCCCAGCCAACTGCACTTATCCCCTTTTGAATTTCCTCTTTGATAAGGTACTTGCTGGAGCCAATGCATCTGTCCTGATTAAAGCACTGACCTGCAGTTGTTGGTTCGTGCCGCTGCTGATTTTGTTTTTTTCATCGTTTTATGTGCCACTGGACAGACTTTTAGCCTAATTGGTTGGTGTGTCTGAGCTCTGAAAGGTGCATTGTGTCAGTTTGATAAAATCTAGACCAAGATTGAGCTCCCCTGCAGCTTACAGGAAGTCTGTATATAGAACTGGTTGTGGCTGTTGACACAATGACTGTTGAATACACTCTTTTAACCGCGGCTGTCAGAACTGATATTTTTACTACCTGCTATTGGTCACTTTTGAAGGATGTCCTTATATTATTGGGCATTATTGTTTAGTTCACCAAGGAGTGTTGATATGTGAATCGCATTGCTCATAAAAGCTCGTCACCGGTGTGGTGGTTCTGAGTCAAGACAGCTGAATACAGCATTATTCAGCTGAGGAGAACATCGCAGCCAAAGTTTTTTTTTAGATTTGACGCTGTATAAATAAAATTGAACAGATCTTAATGAAAACCAGATGCTGCCATCACAATGTGGTGCTACAGCGGTGGACGCCAGGTCCAAGAATGCCTCCACAGTGAGTATTTCTAGACTGTGACTAAGCACAATCTTCATATTTCCCAACCTGGATGACAAACATGACGGTAGTCTGACGTTAAAGTGCTCCTGGCCAGTTATTGTCCGACAACTCGGTCACTTATTTCCAAAATAAGTAACTTCAGAACCACAAAATGTGTTTTAAACTGTTGAATTGAACCATGGTGATCTTTGTTGTCCTCCGTCGCCTGTGCCCGTTTGACCACTCTGCTATTAGTCCTGTCAGAAGATGGATGATGAATTGGCCGGTGGGCAGGGGACCAGTGGGCTTCTGGTCTGGAAGTTATTGGGCAATTCATCTCCCCTCTTTGTCTCCTCACAAAGACCAACGCAGCCGCATCGACAATACATTAATGGATGCTGTCTGCTGTCGTGTCCTTCAGATGAGAACAAACAAAAACAATATTTTCAGTTCAGAAATGGACATGGCTGGAGTTTATCAATCGATAGTCCTGAGTGCTGAAAATGCTTCAGCTATTGATCAAGGCTGGATGGTTACTGTGCTTTCTGACAACCTCCTCAGCTTCTCTTTCCCTTGTAATTCAAGTAATGGAAGATCATATGGACATTAATGACGTTGCCATCAGATTAATTCAAAATCTGAGCGGCGGTCACTCCTGCTGCGTGGGTCTGAATCAGAATAATATGTTGCCAAAAAAAACTTTTTTTTCAAAAAAAGTTTTCCGTCTTTTGGACTCTCAAGTTACTCATTTAGCAGCAGACCCCCTTTATGAAGTGATTCACTCAATCAGGACCCTTATAGCTCCAGATAATGAAGCTGGACTGTGTTCACACAAACGCTTAAACAGTGGGATCCAGATTTTGAGGTCTGACCCTCACATTTTTTTTATAAATACCAAAGATATTTTTATTTATATATATATATATATATATATATATATATATATATATATATATATATATATATATATATAAATAAACATATTGTTTACCTTCATAAATGAAGAATAAAATACATTACCTTTATTTTCATGTATTTATGACACTTTCTTTTTTTTTTTGTTATTTGGTTTGTGTGTGTGTGTTGTTTTTTTATATTATTTTTTTATTTTCCCATTTTTTGCTAATCACTATTTCCCCTCAACAAATTCCCTCTATTACTTTCAAAAACACTGGAAAAATATGATTAATACGATGATTATACGATCAAATTAGCAAGATGTAACCTGGAAATGGACAGGAAATTAGTTAGTTAAGGTACAGCAAGAATGGTTCAGTTTATATACTTACTATATCTGTCTGTCTGTCTGTCTGTCTGTCAATGAGAACAATAATGCAGAGCCTTTCTTGCCTCTGGCTGTGTTCAGAAACCTTTCACAGTAATTCTTTGTCTATTTTTCATTCCTTATATTCAGCTGTACGTATGTACTGTATCTTGTCCATCTGTCCTAAACCTGTTCCACTTTGGTTCTGCTAGGTGTCGCTGGTGCAGTGGACTGAGAGCGTGGGTCTGACCCTGGTAGGCAGAGACCAGTCCTCCATGCAGCTGCGGACACCTACTGGACAAATCCTGAACTTCACCATCCTGCAGATATTCCCCTTCACCTACGAGAGCAAGAGGATGGGCATCATCGTTCGAGTGAGCGCAGCGATCATTGTGTTGGTTGTGATTAAATGGGTCTTCTGTCCGTTCAGTGGATTTGTTTTTGCTATTCACCTGAGCTACATTGGCAGAATCGATTGTGTACTTTGTATTTGGCCCTCAATTATAGTCATTTGAGACCAGCGGCTGTTGCTAAGAGGCGGATTGACACCGGTTTTAACCATAAAAGCAAAAGAAGAAGACCTTTCTATGAAGTTTCATGGCTGAGAAAACCTCAACTTGTAATGAACTCTGACTAAGTCTGATGACTAATATTTTTTTTGGCTTGGTTTGATCACAGGAAGCCTGGGATTTAGAAACTTCCCCGTGATGAAAATAATATTTTGCATACACACTTATTTTGTGAACATGAAAATAAGATATGCCTTTCCTAGACAACAAAACATCCCAAAATAAGAGCATGTTTTCTGAGGCTCCTGTGGAACAACGATTTCCTCCTGAGTAGAGTTGGAGTTCTCAGGTCCGTCTCTCACAGTTGATTGACTCAGAGCGGTTGTTCTCTAGGATGAATCAACAGGAGAGATCACGTTCTACATGAAGGGCGCCGACGTGGTGATGGCAGGCATCGTCCAGTATAACGACTGGCTGGAAGAAGAGGTAGAGCTCACCGTCTTCATCTGCTAAAACAAACTCACAGACTGGTGCGCTCGACAACCTGCTGAATCCAGATGTTGCCGTCTCTCTTTTCTAGTGTGGAAACATGGCCAGGGAAGGTCTGAGGGTCCTCGTGGTCTCCAAGAAGTCCCTGACAGAGGAGCAGTATCAAGACTTTGAGGCAAGTGGACTGTGATGAGATCTTCCAGGGCTGACGGGCTTGAAGTAGAATTGTGTTTTGAGCGTAATTTGTGTAGCAAAACCTCTAGCTTTAAAAATACAGAAACAGTGGGCTTGATCCAGGATGTTAGAAAAAGTACATTGATGATGTTACTCCAACTAGAACCTGGATTTTAAAATACAAATAAACATGTTAATCTAACTGAAATCCCATTATATTGGACTAAAATACCCAGATAATCCCATTAAGGATGGATTTATGCTTTCTTTTCTTTTCACGGTCGGGAGCAGACAAGGAAATGTTCAAAAAAATATTACAGTAAAAAAAGTGGACCCGAGAGACGAGGCCTCCGCTCAAGAGTAACTCTAAGCTTAATGATGCTGTCTCAAAAAGGACATGAACACAAATGTACAAGCAACACGTTCAAATACAGGCATGTATCGTGTTCTGCTTTTTGGCCTCGGTGTTGTGTGCGTGTTCTGTAAGTTCTCCTGCAGTAGTTAGCCTAGAACCGCGCGATCAAGGGAGCTACCATCACGGCTGAAGCTCGGGTGAAAATGTCACGTTTTTTTTGGAGAAGTTATGTGCAGCCCTAAAAAGCTGTCAATTTTTTCTGAAATACTCTTTGCTGACACTCGCAAACTTGTTCGACACAAATGGTCATTTGCAAGAAAGTCTGCCAGCCACCAGCTGTCGGGGGGCGTACCACCACCTACAGTCCCAGAGGTGGACTTGGCTTCCTTGAGTAAAATGATTCGTCTCTGGTTCTTCTGTGCCGGAACAACAGTAGTCTGTTAAAGTGGCCTGTTGCAACTGTGCATGCTCTTAAATTACACTCAGCGTACAAATATAGTGATAATGCTGTGTTTGTTGGTGGGTAATTTGACTCAAGCCTGACCCCCACAGTCCAGATGCCCCCCACCCTCCCCACACACACACGCCTCCACTCATTGTTTGAGCAGGGCAGGGCCGTCTCCTCTGCAGTCGTCAGCCCCAGGCCCATGTCACAAGTGTATAATGGTGTGAGCAGAGCTGGTGGGCAGCAGTGAGTCACCCGCTGAGTCACACACACAGTTTGTGTTAATGTATGAGTCACTCTCAGATTGTTTTGGCGTTATCTCATTCGCAATTTGCCCCGGAGGTGGAGTGCCAAAGATGGGCGTTAACTAATTGATGGGGTCTGCTCTGAGAGTGACTTTCTACAACAACGTAGCTTTCAGGGCTGCGTGTTTATATTAAAACTGAAACTTTGATATTTGGCATGGAAGTTTCTTCAATGGCGCGTATTCATCATGCACACAGTTTAATCTCTGTCTGCAGCATTCTGCTAATGTATGCAGGCTGCATGAGGCTTCCCTGTGGCTCTTTTAAACGCATTTCTGCCTGTGTTTGTTGTGTCTGCCACAGCTGGTGGCCATCTTGATATTTTTGTTTCTTTTCCTGGCTCTTTCCCTTCTTTGGTCTTTCAATGATTTTAGCGTATTTAAATTAAATTCATCTCCTCTCGTGCCAACTGTTCCTACTCCCCTCCGCTGCTGTGCAGGCGCGGTACGTCCAGGCCAAGCTCAGCGTCCACGACCGCTCCCTGAAGGTGGCCACAGTCATCGAGAGTCTGGAGATGGAGATGGAGCTCCTGTGTCTCACCGGGGTGGAGGACCAGCTCCAGACCGATGTCAGGCCCACCCTGGAGATCCTCCGAAATGCAGGCATCAAGGTCTGGAGGGCAGATGGATGGTAGCCGGCAGTAGCAGCAAACTCTGAAAACCAAACACAGAAACAAGACCAGTGTTTTTGACATTTACATATGTGACTGGGTCTTGTTCAGTTCCCCCTTTAGCATGAAAAACTGCACGGGTTTACTTTGTGTTTTCATGAGTTGTATGTTTAGAAATAGCGCTGCAAAACTAACCTGAATGCAATCAAAATCACAACATGGCCGACTTCAGTTTTCATATTGCGCAAATGTGCATTATTCAAGTTTTAGGATTTGAAAAGAAAAACGCTGGCAGAGATGTCCTGCCTACACGCCCTGTTCTAAGGGTCCTATGTTGATTGGAATCCCCACATTCATCTCACCATAAACATTTGAATGCGTTTTTTTAATTGAAACGATTGTACTGACATTAGATATGTTTTCAAATTGTACAACTGTGTTTAGAAACAAGTATATTTTTTGAAACAAATGTGCCATCAATCTGTGTCGTAGCCTTCAGTCCTCACTCGACATTCCAGTCCGTCCCAGTATACTGGAGGCCAATGGTACTGGAAGACACACCAGTTATGCACTTTTTACATCCAGTCTTCCTGTAGCTCGCTGGAAGACTCTGCTGAAGGTGACGCCGACTTTGTCACGGGGTTTGTTTTTGGAGTAGGAATGAAATGAAAACTTGTGTTCAGTCGATCATCCAGATTAAGGTAGATGCCATTTTCTGGAACAGACGGCGACCACAGCCTTTCAGTTCGGCCTGCAACAAAGATAGTGAACAGAAATATTAAAATAAAACCACAAAGATATTTGTTTTTCTGTCAGCTATGATTGGGAAAAACATATATAATGTACATATATAGTTTTTAACAGCCGTATTTCATCTTTTGAGATGCAGACTATGCAAGGCAGCAGAAATCTTCCGTAGATTTACCCACAGCTTAGCAAATGAGATGAAAACTCCTCGCGTCTGTCGAGGTCGGAATGAAGATTTTGCCTCCTCAGTTATTTCAATTCTGTGCTGCGACTCTTCATAAACATCCAGAGTGGGAGACAAGAGTTCAGGGGCTGTGATACAAATCTATGTGACGACGTGTGTTTGTCCTCTGTCTGAAGCTCGAGTACTAAACAAAGCCAAGCATGTTTGCTCCTAACAGGGAACAGCTAGAAGTTGCTAGATCAAGTCGGTGATTACAGACGTTAATCTGAGGAATTGATCTCGTGTTTACTGATGTAATTCAGACCACCTTTCACTCATACACAAGTCTGAGTGAATTACACTTCAAACGTGTGAGATGTGCCAATATGTGAATTGTATTTGCTACATGTCATTCTTTTGTTTCTGTAAAGGTTTGGATGCTGACGGGAGACAAGCTGGAGACGGCCACATGCACCGCCAAGAACGCGCATCTGATCACTCGCAACCAGGACATCCACGTCTTCAGACCTGTAAGTGCAGGACCTTCCCTCTCTATATGTACGTATCAAGTGGCTAATTACTGATTTCACGACCGCGCAGTTCATCTCAGGTCAACACCGCGCTGAGTTTTCGGTCAATCCGCTGGTATCCATCCACCGTGCAGCCGAGACGCATTAGCTCGTGGTCATACGGCCCTGTACATGCAGGCGCAGCCAGCACCACAGCTGAATAAATCACTTCCCACCAGCGAAAGCATCCAAGCCACTGTCAAAGAGAACAAACAGGCCTTCACTCAAACATAGAAGAGAAACCAGCTGAACCACTCCCAGAGGGAACATGCACAGGACTCACTTCCTAATTTGTTTTGCAGGTTTCAGGCTCTCTCTCTCTCGGCTCTTTGATTGTCCCCCCCCTCTGCTTTTCCCTCTGGAGCGCTGCCAGAGCAGGAGAGCCTGCCATATAGGAAGGTTACAATTTGCGTACAACTGCGGTTACTGGAAGAGAATAACAATGGTTGGCACATCTTTAAAACCTCTGTCCCAGTGGACGGGGGAGTGCTGACTGGGCCTGCAACGCATACATCTGGATTAGTTTCCTGGTCACCTCCAGTGTCCTGATCTGGAATGACGTATGAATAGCCAGCGGTCGAAGGATATTTGTACCAGAGCATAACTCTTGTTGACAGCTTAATACCAGGCCTTGTCAGTGCTGCATTTTTGGAGATTTTTTAAGTCTATATTTGAACCTGACACAGTTACGGCGGGGTTGCTGAAGTTGATTGAATATCTACATATTTTCCTACATGCCAACTTCCCTTTGCATCCGAGATAGCAATAGAATTAGTCTACTGAGATGTTTAGGAGTTTGCTTTTGGCTTTATTGCAAAGCATGCTATTGGACGTCATGATTACAAAAAAAATAGCAGAATGTGTTTTTTTATTATTTTGATCCACTATAACAATACAACAAAACGTAGACGATGATAAAAATGATTTTTGAAATGAAAATTTCAATTTAAAATCAGATCAGTGTTTCCTTGAGTGAAAGTATGTTTTTTAGTTTTTTTTTTTGTTTGCGCCATTCCTCTGAGCGCCTCGGTTGCTGTTACACATTGGTACAGCTGATAACTATGAGGATGCAAATGCTGACAGATTGTCCTGCGTGATAATATTGTGTGTTTCCTTAAGCGCCTTTATGTGTAAGTGTGGTTGTTGTTGCGTCAGGTGACAACACGAGGGGAAGCCCACCTGGAGCTCAACGCCTTCAGGAGGAAACACGACTGCGCCCTGGTGATATCGGGGGACTCACTTGAGGTGAACTCTTCTCGCGTCTGCACCCTGACTTATCTCTTTTTAAGAAAGCGACATGTTTTATATGTGAAGCTTGATAATGTCCCTGAACTGAAGCGTCTCTGGAAGTGGTATCTGTGGTTAGAGGCCCTCTCTAAACCGCTCTAGGTCCGTTGAGGTCCCAGTTCAGTGTGGAGGTCTGAGTTGCTCACCTGCCTTCTCTGCTGGGTCTCACGCAGGTTTGTCTGAAGTACTACGAGTATGAATTCATGGAGCTGGCATGTCAGTGTCCCGCTGTGGTTTGCTGCCGATGTGCCCCGACTCAGAAGGCTCAGATAGTCCGGCTGCTGCAGGAGCGCACAGGCAAACTCACCTGTGCTGTAGGTGAGGAGGAAAGAAAACAGCGGATTCACTCTAAAGATCATGTGGTTTTGATATGCAGCAATCAAATTCTCAGCGTTCCCATAGTCTGTCTTTATCTCACTAGCCAGCCTGATGTGGCTGGACGATCACATATTTAATAATAAATACTGGTACATTCACATGTTGCCCACCGCAAGCTGTACTACAAACCCCCACAGGCTGCACTACACTCACTACACAAATAAGCAAGTAGCCTCTCAGCTAGGATCTGTTATGGCTGTTATTTAATTTAATTTATTTTGAATATTAAATGTAAAATTACAATGTATTTTTTGGTGTGACTTTTACAATGAATAATTTATGGCAAGGTTGGGCTCCCAGAGGTGGCAAATGTACGCACGTTTTTACTTAAGTGAAACAAAAAACAAGAAAAGTTAAAGTTGAATACGATTACAATTTCTTTACTTCAAGTAAAAGTGGGAAAAGAACCAACTCTGAAATGTTAAAAATATTAAACTATGCTGCCAAGCACGATAGAAGGTGAACCATAGAGGTGCAGTGACGCGTGTGCCGATGCAGGAGGCTAGAAGTTATAAACCCCAGAAAATGGTACGATCCGACTGCAGTACCTCAGGTGGGTGGTCATTGCATACGATGACTGGATGACAAAGAGTCGCCGCTGAAGCTCTGCAGAGCTGCGAAATGAAAACAGTCAATAACTTTGTTCAGATTTTGTTCAAACTTAAGTGAAAAGCATGATACAGGAATTGAGAAAGCACGGATACTTGTGTGAAAAATGTAGGGAGTAAAAGTTTCAGCTGAACTTAAAAAAAAAATTGGAAAAAGGTTGTGATTATTTTTACGGCTATCCACCACCCAGGAGGACATCCGTCTCTTATCTTCCAAATTCCAAACAGACTTCTCATTTTCCTATTTGTAGTTTTTGCTTCTGATCTCAAATGAAGGGCGTGTCTTGAGAAATACATGCACGCACGCACGCAATACTCGGGCTAATGTTTTATATTGGTGTGCCACCGATGTGAATCACGACACCTCCATGGCTTTTGTTTTCTCTTAGGGGATGGAGGAAACGATGTCAGCATGATCCAGGAAGCCGACTGTGGCGTGGGAGTGGAGGGAAAAGTAAGACTCTCTCCATCTCATCACCTCACATTGACGTGCCGCTCTCACAGATTTTAGCTTTGTGTTTCCTGTCAAGACCTCTGTCACACTGAGAGATGTAGAGGGACGAGCACACAGATGATTCCTTTTCCCTCTATCGGGATCTATTGTGTACTTGGAACAGGAAACAAATTTGACAGGATGCTTTTGAGCTTGAGTTAAAGTAAGAATCAGCACGCCTCTTCTTCTTCTCCTGTAATTTCTCTGTCATTGGTTTTCTCTGCACCGTACTTTTTAAAAATACCTTTGATTGATATTCTCTTCATTAGTTACGCCATTGTTGATCTGACAGGCATGTCAAGATGGAAAGGCGACATTATTTTTGGTTTCATATTTGCTCTGGAAAAAGAAGCACAGCCGTACAGTTGACAGGTCAAATTTAAGGCTAAAACAGACTTCAGATTTTCCAGTGCACGAAACCTGCTAGTATCTAGATTGTGGGAAGGACCAGAGCAGCGTGAAGCTGGAGGGAACCTGTGTATACTTTGCATGTGGTGTGGAATTTTTTTTACTACACCTTCGACTCTTCCGTTATTTTACAATTAAAGAGAGAGACAAGGATGGGAAAAACAGCAGAAAAGACGGCACGTAAACAGACACAGAATTAGCAGGAGACTGGTTGTTCGTGCGGGAACCATCAGTCAATTATTTGTAAGAGAGACAGTTTTTCAATAATTGTCTCATGAAAAAAACAAACTAGCTCCTGTAATGCTAAACTAAATATCTCCTGCCTTCTAAACACGCTAACTGTGCGAAACCTTAGTGGGTATTTTCCCCACTGATTAGTTGATAAATTGATGAACTGACCATGACATGAATAAATAGTCATACCTTTACTGGTTATGTTGTACATGCAGATTTTTCTCTATCATTTTATTAAAATCTGTAGATCTCATTCTAAAAGTTGGTTTGTTTCTTGTTGGGCTGGACTGCGTTGCATCTAACAGTTGAGTCGTCTTATTTACAGCACATAAAGGCCAGAATATTAAGACCTTTTTACAGTCATTCCAGCGCAACACCACCACCTCCCGCGAGCTCTGTGGTAAACATGTCTAGAGTTAAGAAAAGCTTCATGTAAGTTAGAAATACAACAAGACCTGTTCAAAGTCTGTCGGTCAATAACAAGCACGTATAAACATGCATCTTCACAGGAAGGAAAACAGGCCTCGCTGGCCGCCGACTTCTCGGTGACTCAGTTCAAACATCTCGGTCGTCTCCTCATGGTCCACGGACGCAACAGCTACAAGAGGTCTGCCGCCCTCAGCCAGTTCGTCATCCACAGGAGCCTGTGCATCAGCACCATGCAGGTAGACGGCCACGCACACCCTGGCTGCTCATGAGTCACGATGAAATGGGGGAATCGGAGGAAGTCCAGAGTTTTACAAATGCTTTTGCTGAATTTACGGAAGCCTTAATCTCACTTGTTACTCCAGATGTCAGGCAAAGCCAATCGCCCGCTCTGAAATACACTTTTATCTGGAGCTGCACGAACACATTCTCTCATTTCAGATTGTTTTCATAAAGACTCGGGTCACATTTCCAGAGAAATAGAAAAAAATGCAAATGTTAAACAAATGCTACTGAAATCTTCATGTCTGAAATATTTCTGCAACTATGTGAAATATTTCTAAAATTATTACTAAAATGTGTGAATTTTTTTCTTCAAGGTCTTTTTGTTATTGCTTGAGAGAAAAATTCAAATGTATTCAAAAAAAAAAAAAAAAGCGCCTCATTTTGCAACTTTGAAGTAAATTAAGTTGAAAAAAACAAGATCCCTGGATCTGATATGTGATCAGAACCAAGCTCAAGGATGGATTCCTCCTGGGCCGATGCTCCTCCCCTTCACCCGTGTCACCAGTGTCAGCAGGGGAGGTTTTTTTTTTTTTATTTTTGCTGACGGACACGCAAGTAAACAAATATCACGGACAGCGTAGCAACATTGTTGGAGGCAAAAAAAACCCCTCTGTTAATGCAGTTTTTTAGATTCGCTGATATATCGGCTACGTGTTGGTCTCAGCCGATACTCACCTTTCACAGATGTTTGTTTTGATGTGGAAAAACTTCACAAAATTGAATTTTGTGATAATTTTCACAAAAGCTGAGTACATCAAAAACCATAAAAACCCACATTTGTCATGGAAGTTTCATCCTGTGATTTTAAAGTGTCTGAGCCCTCAGAAGGGAGTTATATAAATGCAGTGTGTTCTTAGGTTTCATATGGAAATGCAAAGAAATGTAGTAGAAAAACCAACAGAAAACCTATCAGACAGTTTATCCTTTCATTCATCGTGTCTGCCTTGAATTTTACAGTCGGTGCTCCACCGGTGCAGGTTAGTGTTGGAACCAACGTGGAAGTGTTGCACTCTGAAACTCTTAAAATGTTTGTGAGGGGAGTATTGTTACATTTTTATTCACTTTCCACAACATTTAAAATCTAAATGTGAGGAGAAGATGATGCTGGTGAGGCAGGGAGAGGTTCCAGGGGAGGTCATGAAAGGGTGGGGTGCACGATGAGTCAGAACCGTGGGCCGGTGGTGCCCTTCTGAGCTGCTCCACCTCACACCGACAATGTCCCCGGCCCGATTCTCATGTCTCACGTCCAGCCTCAGCCCCCGTTGTGGAGGGCAAGCCCGTGACTCACTGCACAGTGTGGGCTGGTTTTTCGGGAGGCCCTCCTCCTCCACATGTCTCACATTAACACCAACCTCAGCCGCAGCTGCGACCTGTCTAGTTTGTGGTGGCCTGCATGGTCGGCTGACTAGTTGACAGCTCAATATTGGCATCACTCACATGTCGTAGACACATGCAGGGATTAGTCACTCAAGTCTGCGGCACTAGAAGAAGGTTATTACTGCTTTAATGTAAACGTGGGATTCAGATCCTAATTGATTCGTCAAAGTGCGGTCACCTCGTGATTTCTGCCACATAGAAGATTTATCTTTCTGGTTTTACTGTGATGTCAAGTTATTTCGGTTTGGAGGATTTGGAAAGTAATCTCTGAATTCTTCAATTACGTTGTGTAATTCCGTGGCTCTTGTACTTTCTTGACTTCTCTTTTTCTGTTTGTGTAGGCGGTTTTCTCGTCTGTCTTCTACTTCGCTTCAGTCCCGCTCTACCAAGGATTCCTGGTTATTGGGTGAGATACAAACTCTAAATTGTGATGACTTATCAGGGGAGCATTTGGCCGTCTGTTTTCCCTGGCATTTCCTCTGAGTTAAAGCACTGTTGAAATCCTAGAAGGGGAAAATATGAAATTATCGACTAATACATGTCACTGCTGAAGCCAACAATGAAATGTTGGATTCTTGGAACTTCTTGGTCTGGTGCCATGTTCTCCAGAGAATGTTCCTCACACTTGAGGACACATGGATTTGTCTGTTTCAGCTACTCCACGATCTACACCATGTTCCCCGTCTTCTCCCTGGTGTTGGACAAAGATGTGAAGTCAGAGGTCGCCATGTTATATCCAGAATTATACAAAGATCTCTTGAAGGTGTGCAAAGAGCAGCCACACACACCGCAGCCAGATACACCACACAGAGCAATGAACCTGAAATGTTTTCTCCCCGTAGGGTCGACCGCTGTCCTTCAAGACATTTCTAATATGGGTCCTGATCAGCATCTATCAAGGTGAGAAAGAAATCAACTTAAACCAATGTGTGACGAATTAAAGGGGGGGTGGGGGGGACAAATAAATGACTTAAGCAGTACAACAAAAGCAGACCCGGAACCTCGATAGACAGGGCAACAAGCGTGCTCACTGAAACCGAAGAGCCGGGCTTGTTGGCATGGCAACCAGAGTGTTATATACAACTATAGAGACAGTGCTCCATCACTTATCTGTAGAATCAGTCACACGATTAAAGTGCGGCTTCCCCTGCTGTTTGGTGTCTCCCCTCATGTCCTATTGTCAACTTCCTGGTAGTTCTCTTCAAGGAACTAAAAGATTCCTGTTGCCTGAATTTCCACTGTGGCCTCAAGTCCCAGGATGCTTATGCAAATCAGACTGATGGCATCTGGAAAAGCAATAAAAGTAACTCGTAAACCCCCAGTCCAGTAGGTGGCGGTAAGAAGAAGACAAGGGTGATAAAACATACAGGCTGACACCATTATTTACAATTAGCAGCTATGACATAATCATGATGAGCCCCGGCTGCAGCACAGGGTCTTTCTGGGTGGAGTCTCCATGTTCTCCCTGTTCCTGCTGGGTTCTCTCTGGTACTCCAGCTTCCTCCACAGTCCAAAGACATCAAGAGGGACCAGGTTAATCCAGACTCTAAATTGACCGTAGGCGTGGCTGGGAGAGCCAATGGTTGTCTGTCTCTATGTGTTGTTGATGTGCCATTATTGATTATTGACTGGTCAATTTTTCTATGTTTAAAGAACATAAACCTGCACAGGCTTTACTTGTTAATGAGGCTTATTAGCCATTAGCATTTCTGCTTATCTGTTTTCTTGTTCAACTCCTTGGTACCTGATCAATACTCGGTGTGGAAAAAACAAGTAAGCCTCCACAGGTTGGTGTGTGTGTGTGTGTGTGTGTGTGTGTGTGCGCGTGTGTGTGTGTGTGTGTGTGTATAGAAACACTGATAGTAGGTGTGCAGGTCAGCTCATGAGAGTTGAACGTGTTGAAATAAATTGAATCTGCTCATCTTTTCCTTTTGGAGGGCGTAGACACATGACATCATCCTTTTGCAATGAGCAACTCTCACAAAAACATGCCAGAATCTATAAAAATATTGATTGCTGTGGATCTAAAATAATTTTGTCAACCGAATGTTTCGCAACAAGCGAGCACAATTATTTGTGAAGATGCGGGCTTGACGTCTGAGACTCCCCAGTGGCGGGTCTGCAGGTTCTTCAGATGTTGACGGCTGGGTAAAGTTGGTGCTGTGGTTTGCCCTCCCAGGGAGCATCATCATGTACGGGGCGTTGCTGCTCTTCGAGTCCGAGTTCGTCCACATTGTTGCCATTTCCTTCACCTCGCTCATCCTGACGGAGCTGCTGATGGTGGCGTTGACCATTCAGACGTGGCACTGGCTGATGATGGTGGCCGAGCTCCTCAGCCTGGCCTGCTACGTCGCCTCGCTCGTCTTCCTGCACGACTTCATTGGTGAGTGACTGCAAACATTTCACCGATGTTATTGTGCCGCAGGCGACCTTGAACGAGTGCGTCAGCGTCCAGCAGTGGGGGG
Source organism: Aulostomus chinensis (assembly GCF_037954235.1). NCBI lineage: Eukaryota > Metazoa > Chordata > Actinopteri > Syngnathiformes > Aulostomidae > Aulostomus > Aulostomus chinensis. The sequence continues at coordinate 4,154,228 of NC_141328.1, forward strand.
GCCTCTGGTGTATAATAAGCTGCGGTGTGCTGCACAGTAGGAAGGCCGCATTGGCAAGTTATCCTGGTTTTGAAGAGGCTCAGACATGCCGTAGTATCAGGGAGGAAGTGCCAACTCTCACTAGTTTCCTGCGCTACCAAGGACGTCTCGTCTTTGTGTGTTTTATCACAGGAAAGTTTAGTTCGATACAGAACCCAACCTGAAATAGTTCCAGATCGGTAATCCAGGTTAAGAGGAGAGAAGTGTTTTTATGTTATTCACTCAAGCCGGTTGCAACAAGCCAGTTTTAGAGGCGATATATTGAGACTTGTCACATATACAATACTCCGTCCAAACCTTTATTTAGGGTTTATGTGGGATGTGGAGTTCCATTTTCAGCCTCCAATCTCGACCACTCAGCATCATGACTGGCATGCGGTCAAGTATCCCCTTTTGGACACTTTAGCTGGCTCCAGAAGTCAGAGCGGACAACAGCTTAGAGGCTCTCCTTCTATTGTGAGTCCAGTTTAGACTTCTCATCCCTCGTTTTTCACAGACCTGAATACGAAACGGTTATTCGCTAACGTTCCTCAACCTCGTCTGGAAGGTTTTGATAAACTCTTGTAGAGAGATTGTATTTGTTTGGTAGTCACGCCACCATGGACTAGAACACAAACAAGGTCCCTGATGTTTGGGTCTTAAGCCAAAAATCTGAATGTCAGGTGTTAAAATGTCGAAAATATTCTGTGACAGGTCTGAAAAATTTATCGATGTTCAAAAAACCAACAAAAACCAAGTATTGAGCAACACTGTAAAAGGATAAAATAGCAACTTCTTTATTTAACAATTAGCAATTCATCTCATTTAAAGACTAAAAATTTGTGTAATGTAGGGGAGTCAAACCGAGTTGATGCACTGGCTGTCAGTGGGTCACAAATCTGAAGGCTGGCGTCGTGAATGTCCTGCAAAACAGACTGAATGCTAATTTTCCAAGATGTAGAGCAAATGGATGAGAGATGAAATGATATATTTACTTTGCAAGTAATTCTAACACCTACATTTTCATTTTTATAATTTTGGCTCTCTTTTTTTTGTTGTTAGTGCAGAAGTAAAATGGGTCTTGAATTTAATCAACAATCATCTTACAAAGGTCTTACAAAAGTCTGAAATTGTTCAAATTTGCAGAAACCTTGACAGGACTGCACTCAGAGTACGCACACCTCCCCCATACAGAGTATAAATATCAGTGTCAGTACAAGTACCATTCAACAAATATCATTCAGATCTGGTCAGAAATATTTTCCCAACCACCAAAACTCGGAGCACCGATTCTTGAAAATGATCTCTGGCAGCTTTACACGTGTCCTTCCTACTAAAATACAAGAACTCAATGAATTTCACAGAAATATTCTCAAATGTCTTTTTTTAAGGAAATATTAACCGTTGTGTCAAAAGTAGGTCAACCATTTCACATGTATTCAAGTCGCTGAATGGAAGCTGGTCCGTGAGATCTCCAGAAATTCATGTCCTGAACATTCTTCAGGATTTGTTCCAGATTTTTCCCACCAAAATTTCAGTCCATTTTTTAAATTTTTTTTATTTATTTTTTTGTCCTTTAGCTTTTGAGAGAAACCGCTAACGAGCTCAACCAGTAAACAGACACACTGGTGATTCCTCTCTGCAGAGGTCACAACACCAGTGGAGCCACAGCGATGAAGAAACTGCTCACTGTCAAAATGTGAAGCGTCACTGTGTGCTCTTGATGTGTTGCAGACGTTTACTTCATCACCACTCCCTCGTTCCTGTGGAAGGTGACTGTCATCACACTCGTCAGCTGTCTGCCTCTCTACATCCTCAAGTACCTGCGGAGACGCTTCTCCCCACCTAGCTACTCCAAGCTGACCTCGTAACGAGCCGGACCTGCCCCCGCGCCTCGCTCCCGGGGGGTGGGGGGGGGGGTGTGTGTGTGTGTGTGTGTGTGTGTGTGTGTGCAGCCAGTAGATCCAGAACAGATTCATCTTCTTCATACTTGCGACAGGGACGGTCGCTTACTGACAGTTTTAGCTGATCTATTTATTTAAACTTTCCATTAAGACCATAAAATGGCCTGGAATTTACACAGATATGTAATGTAATAATTGTGGCTGTTGAGAATGTAGTAAATGAGGCACACTGAGTTAATTTAATAATGTCCAGAACTGGGACAGTAACTGGAAAAGCTGTTGGGATCTGACTTATTGCTCGCTCGCACTGTAAATGTGTCACTTCAGCTGGACACCCGTTTTCTCAAATTTCCAGTTCGGTCTTAAGTAACGGCACTAGAAAGGGACACCGTATTGACGTCACCCGCTCGGGAGTTGATTCACACGCTCCTTAAATACTGATTTCTAAATGGAGTTTGAGAATTATATGGTTAAAACAAGTTTACTGGCCAGACTTTGCATAAAACACACGTCTGCAAGTTTGTGTATTTGTTTATGCGTCACCCTGATGCTGGAGCCCAACACAGCGGAGGTGGTGTGGTTGTTTATTTTAGCATGACCCCGCGCTGTCTGATGTTAAATCTGTCCTTGTGTCGTCGAACGAGCCCTGAATGCTAGAGCTGTGAGTGTTTGTGGAGCGCGGTCACAACAGCCACAGAGGAGCGTTGGTTATTTGCAGCTGAACCTACCGCCGGGGCTCCTGACCGGAGGAATGTGCAGCCTCTCATGTGGCCGCTACTGGCCACACTTAAGCATTGCATGATGACTCACTGTAACAGTGACCTAAAGCCATAGCTGAAAATACCCGCTGACCGGCTTCTCGCTGCCCCCCTTTCATGTCGTCTAATCCAGTATCACCTCCCTGCTACTAACAGTTCAGCTGTGGAAGAAAAAAAGGGATCGCACCGTTGAATATAATGTGAATATTGTCAATAAACAATGCTGCTGCACATTCAGGAAAAAAAGAAAATCAATGGTAATACTGTATATTCACTCATATTTAATTTCACTCGTGTTATGATGATGGAGATTAAAAAAAAATTAGCAACTAACAGGATCGCGCGACCACTTTTGTCACCTCAGTTATTTGAGTTCTTTAAAAAAAAAAAAAGGGTGCCATAATCATTCATGTCTCTAATAAGTTCCTCTACTGTAACAAGCTGTTTGCAATTTTGTTGCATAAAACTGGTTTCTATATTTTTATGTTGTACTAGAATTACGAAGCACATTCGTGATGCTAAAATGATTGGGTTGCTTGTAAATAACCTGTTTTTATTTATTAACCTTTTTTTATTAAATGGTATTGATCGTATCAAAAGAGCTGAACAAAAAGGGAGAGTTGTGTTGATGTCGGTGTTGTGACGATGACGATGATGATGATGATGATGATGATGACCACGACGATGATGAATAAATTTCATGTTTTGTTTTCTCGTGGTCTTTGTCCCCCGTCCCCCCCCCCCCATCCTCGCGACATCCAACGCTCACGCTCGAGTCCACAAATGCGCCAACTGCTGTCTTGTATGTGCGTCAAGTTCCAACATCTATTGTCTCGCTGAAATGAACATAAAGCTAAACAAAATCAACGTGAACGAAGCGGGATTTTCCTTTCTTAAACCCAAGTTTGTAAATATTTGTGTCACACAAAAACAAGAACTGCAGGATATTTAGCAGAGGACTCCGAAGCGGTGGGTTGTACGGAAGTATTTCATCCGATGATGCAACAACTTGGCCTTGATGATAGAAACTTTTCAGCCTTAATGTTGAGGTGAAAAAAAAATCACTGTTTTGAGGTTTGGAATTATCACTATGGTGTAAAAAAAATTAAAAGATATTAAATAATAACTTCTTTTAACATTGTGATAATTACGGAAAATAAACAGATTATTTGAAAAGAAGCCAAAACCAAGACTAAAAAAAGAAAATCATCTCACATTTACAGTTTAATCGTAAATATAACCACAATTTACCATGAACATATTTCATTATAAATGCTTTGTTTTTACTTTATTTTTATTTTTATTTATTTTTTAATGGCAGCAATGAGCTTCCATACAGTTCAGGTGCGGGGACAAAATTAATTTTCCTGGCACTTTGACTCCATTCACCTTGTTTCTGGACATATAAAAGTGTCCATGGGGATGTTTTTGACAACAACCACTAGAATCCAGGTATGACGTGGTGTTGTAGACACGCGGCGATGAGGACATTCGTCATACACGGAAACTTGAGACCCACTCAGAGTTTGCAGAGACGAGGACAGTTATTAATGGTTGTGTTCCACTTCAGGTGATCTTGAGGACGCAGAGCGAAGATGTTTGGTTCTCTCACCAGCGGAGGGAGTCTGACACCCGGAGACTCTCCTCTTCTCTCAGGTCGTCCACAAGCGACCTGGAACACAGCTGTACAGGTAAAAAGTGGGCAGTGAATATTATTTTCTTTATTATTCAGGACCTTTACTGACATGTCAAGTCATTAAAAAGTGTTGAAGCTTGTATGTCATTTCAGCTCATAGATGATTTTAGATGATTCTGAGCCATAAAATATTTTCCCTTTTTTTTTCTTAACCACTACTGCATGTTCAAATTAAAACTGCAGTATACGTCCAACTTTTTTTTTTTCTTGTTCCATAGCCCAAATGCGTAAGTTATACCATTAAAAGACACCGTTTAACTTAATCAGGCCCATGAACTGAAATTCCACTCCAGAGTCAACAGAGCTGCCTGCTAACCTTAACATGCGTGGTCTTTCCTGCTCTCTAAAGCCGGCTATGGAGCCACCGCTGGTCCTCGGCCAAATCCACAATCCAATCACAGTCAAAGTACATTTTGAAATGAACTAAGCATTTTGCTAAGTTTGGACTTTCTGGCTTCGAGAAGAGCTAAGTTACAGCGGTTACATAACATGTTCAGGCTAAGCAGCACAAGGTCGGTTCATTTCATCACTGGCACTTCGAGACAAGAGTTAGTTTCCAGCTTGGAAACATCTTACCCGCCGCTCCCAGTGGAACAGAGAGACCAGCGTGAATGTGCTACAGAATAAACCACAAGCTGTCCTGATGGGAGGGGCTCATACAAAAGAGAGGAACCATGTTTGATTCATATCCAACCTTCAGGCCGAGGCGACCACGTCAACAAGGTCGCCACTTTCCTTGACAGAGCAGCAAACTCCTGCCGTACAATTTGGGCCAAAGGTCAGTTGAACCTCTGTGTCATGTTGGTTCAAGCCGGGGTTCCTAACCTTTGCTGCTTTGGGGCCCTCCTTCTCATACAAAAAAACAAGTTCTAGTTTGTTTTGGCTAATCTTTCTCTTCTACTTACCTGTTTGAAGCTCGGAATCCAGCGGGAGTCCAGTGTGTTGTCTTCAGATGCTGCTTCAGTTTGGAGGGTTTTAGCGTTTGAGTTAGCGCATCAAGCCTCATGCCACAATCTGGGATTTGGGCTCTGCATTAACACCTCCTTAAAAAAAAGAAGAAAAAAATAGCAAATATATTGTAATCCAGATGGGGTTTTTTTACCACACCACAGCCAAACGCTAACCAGCCAGCACGCCAAACTGAGCATCTGGGAGTCCAGTACCAAGCTGCTTTAGGCTACGGTTTTAACAGATAGCTTTGCTTCTTGTAGCCAGCTGCTGTTAGCCAGTTAGCTCCGTTAGCTGTGTAACTAACATTAGCAGTTTATCTGACTCAGTCCCAGGAGGCCTCACAAGAAAACCACCTCAGTACTGCAACTTTGTTCCTCGTTGTCAAACTGGCCTCTGTCAGCCATCTGTGTCTCAGCTCTAATCGTGCGTAGCTAGCAGTTTTAGCATTTAGCCTGTCACCTGTAGCTCCCAGCTAGCACAGTTACAAAGGCCTCGACACTACTGGCCACTGCAACAAGTCCCTCCCTAGTTACTCGATTCTCAGGAGAAATATTACTCTGCCCTCAGTTTCTGCTGGATATTAAACATAAAATTGCTCTCCTATTTTTAGATTAATGTTCTACTTTTCCATAACAATAACTTTCCTCTCATAAAGCGAGCTTTAGTCAGAAACCATTTCACGGCCCAGTAGAGTGCACTCACAGCCCACCCCAGGGGCCCCACCCCAGGGGTTGAGAAACATTGGAGGCTAAACTGCCCTTGCTGGTGTGCTTGGATGCAGAGGGATGTTTTTAAATAACAGCAACACTTGACATGGAACAGCACCGAATATGAACAAGCTAGTGCAGGTGAATTGTTTACTACTCACTGGTATGGCTCTGTGTAAACGTTGGAATCTGGCAATGACATGCCCCTCTCAGAAACATCGCGAAGCATGAACACACACACCCTCTGGCACTATTTATAGCCCTGTGGACTTGGAATGCTTTGATTTGTCTTAACACCCACAAAAGAGAAGCTGCAGATGTGTTTCCCTGCCTCAGCCCACGATCCCTAATGACTCCGGTTAATTCCTCCCAAAACAAACGAGCAAAACCTCCAAAATCTCTAAAGGACAGCTTACATTAAATACACATTTAACTGATGCAACAAGTTGTTGTTGTTGTTGTGGACCAAGTTGTAATGGGAGGAGTGAGTTTTCTGTCCACTAAAATGCTGAATAAGATAGTTCCACTTTGTTTTGACAACCAAATATTGACTTCTTTGGATCCATATTGTGTTGATAAAAGATACAGAGAGATGTTGAAGTTGTGAAATACTGTAGGATGGAATTGGAAACCTGGACCAGACAGAAAATACCGTTGACTTGGGGGGGGGGGGGGGGGGTGATATTGTTTCATGGGATTTCATGAGGCTGCGCTGAAAAGGGAAAAATCCATGAGCACGTCTGCCACTTTTCCACTCGACTTAGGACACTTGAATTCTTTTTAAAAACATTTGAGTATCGATCAGAATCCTGTTACATAATGAGGCGGGTTCACCCAACCAGGATGTATGCAGTTTCCATATTGATGGAACATATTAGTTCATACAATTTGGAAAAAAGAAGGAAAATGTTTTCAGAGGATCTCAAGTTGTGGCAGGAAGGAAATAAGATTCCTTGTTGCACAATGTGTGCCAGCACTGCCCAAACTGGAATCCTGTCAGCCGGCGTCTCAGCTGAAGGGCTGCTTGTGTAACGTCTCATCATCATTAAACAAATATAACAACATTTAAAAGATGCTATCTATGCTCCTCTTAAACAGCACATTTGAATTACATCGACTCCAGTGTTGCAACACTTTTCTTCTTTTTTTTTTCCCCTCCTACAGTCAAACATGTTTTTTGTTTTTAGTTACATGACATGAGTCATGTACAGGTTTTTGGTTTCCATCGATGATGAGAGCAAGATAATCAAGATAAAAAAAGATGATTGGTCCACATTCCTCTTCACAATGATGCTCTTGTTTTGGGCTGAACTGACAGTGAGAGAACTGCTGGTCCTCAAGAATGATTGATTGAATGAAATTCTGAATGTAAGGATACGGGAGACACTGAGTCTAAGGGATGACATGGAAACACTTGCATCCAACGAGGTCTCTTATGACATAATACAAGACAGACAGTGACACAACATTTAGATATTCCTATACAAAGCACAAAAATAATCCAGAATACCTTAAGATAAAAAAAAAAACCTCTGATAATGATCTTACTTATCTTAAAGGACATTCCACGTATAGAAGATGATATGAAACACAAGTACAAGACACAGTGTGCACATGACCTTCAGTTGTCTGTTTAACCAGCGATCCTAAACCAGTCAACCGATAAAACCAGTTCATCTGCTTGATCGCGGGAGAAGAACAAATTACGTGTCAACTAATGCCTGGGGGCAGCAGCTCCACACACTGAGCTCCATCCAGTATTTTTACTTTACATGGGAAAATCGTTTATCTTTGTTTGGACACTTTGGTTGGTTCCAGCACGTCGGCAAAGACTTGGCCGAGTGGAGCAGCCGTTTTCCTGTATCTTCTGTGTTAATCATTGCTAAGATAAGTTAGGATTCTTTTTCACTGTGGACACGCTCATTTTCTCTGGTGCAGTGATGTCACCGTTCTTACTGTCACTCAGACACTTGAAAGTCCTCATGAGGGGGCAGGTTGCGGTGGTTGGTACACCGGACGACAGCAGGAGTCAGATGTTTGAGTCCCATGTCACAACACTCGGTTTCACATCAATGACCAGTGATGTTTTCCTAACCAGGTGTGTCTGTTCTGTCAGAATAATGTCCCTTAAAGCTTAGACTCCCCCGTGGAGCAGATCGGAGCCTAGCATCAGTTCTTAAATGCCCGCAGCACAGAGTTCAGTACGAGGACTGTAGAGAAAGCTGTGGCTGCAGGTACTCGGGGCCACTTTCAAACGCCAAAATCAATTTGGAATCGAGGTGTCAGGGCAGTTTGATGCACCTCAAAATGCTCTAACTTCACATTCAGCAATCTTTAAACAGCCAATGTTCTTCAAAACCTTCCGGTCAGACATTCCACGTTCGGGCCGTAAAGCATCTAAATCTGACGCCTGTGTTACAGTAGCCAGAGAAAACCTCGCTCCTGAGACGTGCTGCAATAGACGATAGCACCCCGAGGTTTTAGCCATCTTGCAACTGTTGCCGGGGTAACAACCAGTTATATTTGACTTTGTATTATGGATTCTTATTGGTCAGTGAGTCTTTCTCTGGCACGTAAGTCCTGGCTGGGATCTCAGAACAATGCCAGTGCGAAACAATTGTCCCAAGAGGACCACGAATGAAGCGTCGTCTAGATATCTGTCAGGGACGTGATATAATGCCACAGCTATTGTGGCAATGTGTTGCAATGCGTGACAGAATCTAGAGACCACATTGCTCCAATATGACAAAATTGTCTGTATTTTGCAGAAGTTATAACAGTTAGCTTCAGTGGCTAGCAAGCTAAAGTTGCAGCTAATTTCCTTAGAGCTGTGACTGCTGTGTTTCCATGACTGCCCGATGGGTTTCATGTTGTTGGCCAGGGCACGAAAGTCCGTGAGGGGACTGCAGTGCGTGTCGGTCATTGCCACCCGACACAACGTAGACTGAGGAAGCGTCACACTGGTGCGTCAGCCTCGTGTGCCATGATTGAGAGCTTCAGTTCTGTGCTGGATGACAAAACCCTGGCCTGTTTGGGCCTGTAGGCCTGACTAGACCTTAATTTTAACTTTCTGGTTACGTTAAGGAACCAAAAAACTTGGTGTGGTTTAGGGAGAGATCATAGTTTGACTCATTCCTCAATGCGCATCACTTCCTGGGAGTGATCGAGCCAAGTGGGCGCCGTTCTCCACGCCTCAAGTCCATGTACCATTAAATGGTTTCGAAGCTGTTATTTTAAGGTACAATTGCATCATGTTGCTTTCAAAGGGACATAGTTTTGCCTTGAAGTAAGGCAACATCCAAGTGCTTGAAACCGTTGAAAAAAATAGATTTGATTTTTAAACATTACAACAGACTGGTGTCCTGATTAGCACCCGGTGCGTGCTAGCAGTAGCTCCATTCCCTGGAAGGGCAAGAGAATGGGAGAGGGTTAGAACAAAATGACGAGTAAATGGGGGTTTTTACATCAATTAAATGGGGGTATTACCATTAGATGAAAGGTCTAATCAGAGTTAAAGGAAATCAAAGAAGTTTAATATACCTGGCATGTAAGAGAGTGGATAAAATACCCAAATGGAGGCAAAGGTCCTCGCTTCCCTTTGCCCCCTGAAACTCCTTTGAAACATTTCCATGAGACACGATGCAATGTGCCATTTCCATATCATTTTTCCACTGCTTGGGCTTAAAAGCTCAGTCACACATGTTACACTTGGAAAACTGAAAGAGGGCAGCGCTCTAACCCAGACGACTCTACCTCAATGAGCTGTTTTACAGTGATGGAAATTACTGCATGAACTCGGAAAAAAACGGAAGTGCAAACTCGGCCGTCTGGACACAGGCAGTTTTCCTTTCTTAAGCGTGTGCCGTATTCTTTTACTCATTCATAATTTGGGTTGCATAATAGTTCCATAACAGTGGAGGAATTTACATCTGGTGGACAAGGCTGTTGGATGGTTACCTCCAAAATGTAGGAGCTCGGAGCGCTGCGGTTACAGACTCATTGCCGTCACCTTGTTCACCCGACAGTCAGCAGCACAAGCTCCCTCACTCAGACTAATCTACGTCTCGATTCAAAACAGACCCTCTGATTACACCCACCCCATCTCAAGTACAAACATTTTCCTATGAATGGCGTCCGGCGAGACAAGACTGATGTGAGCACAGACGCTGCTCGGCTGAGGAAATACTCTGAAGTGAATATATTTGGAAAAAGCAGGTGGCTCTGACCCGGTCTCAAAACCCTGACAGCTGAATCTAACACTGTGAAATGTATGTGATAGAAACTGGAATTAAGGGCTCTTCATTCTCTTTACTGCCAGATGTTTCATGAGAAGACCGAAGTCACGACACGCATGCTCTGAGATGAAGTTAGCCTAGGTGAGTGGGAAGTTAGCTTAGCTTCGCGGTAGCTCTGGAAACGGTAAAATTGCTCTTTATTTATGGGATAAAGATTCACCTGAAAACAATTTAACAGCAACCCGACGCTCTTAGATCCACTGTAACATGTCTAAAGCAACCTTAAGCAAGTATGAATGGTGTATTCTCACACCAACTATAGCTCGTAAGAGGCTGTGGGATCTTTCTACTATCATGAATAGAGGTTATGTTCTATGATCGAAGCGAAGTAAAATCTGGTCAACTGGACGTAAGTTTATCTTGAAGACGTTTCACCTCTCATCCGAGAGGCTTCTTCAGTTCTAGTGAAGAGTGTGGAAGCTCCAGCTTATGTTCTATGCTACTCCCTATGTTCAGTCCACCGCTCCTCATAAGCGCCTCTCTGACAAAAGAGTATTTGAATATGCATCATTTATGCTGTGAGTTTTATCAGAAGAGCAGCAGATAAGAAATAAAATCTAAGTAACATCACTTTGTTGGTTAACTGCACATTTATATGTGTAGTGAACAGCAGATATTTGTCCAAGTGCAGTTGACAAAAAGACCTACAAAACATGACCTTATTTAGTGTTTATAGTCATTACCGGGTCACGCCACCTTCATCCAGTGTGCATGTCTCGTTTGTGAAAAAAAATCCATCTCCTGGGTTTCAAAAAAGTCACTAGAAAAGCATTTAATGGGAAGAATTGGGAACGTTTTGTGGATATTATTATTCTTACACATCCAGCAGTGCTGTGTCAACAAAACATTTGCCTGCTCATAATCTGAAGCATGACTCAGACAGTCTGAGCATTCAGACTCTGCACTTAAGGAATCATCATCTTCACTGTTAGTCAAAAATAATCTTGTGATAAAAAGGTTCCATGTCTGGGACAAAAAAGAAGAAAAAAAAGAATAAGTGTATGTCTGTGTCTGCGTGACCTCTGGCCTCGCACACTTCCCTCCACAACACAAGCAGCTGATGAATTTTTGTTTGTGGAAATAAATACGAGAGTCTATATTTTTGGTATCCAACTGGAAACCACATATTTGAATAAGAAGATGTTGTTATGGACTTTCTTCATATGGCACCTGGCAAACAATTCAAAGTTCCTACAAAAGATTAAAATGAATTTAAAAAAAAAAAAACCCAACAACCCAAGTTTAAAGTTGATTTAAAGACAAAACTAATCCAAAATATCAGTCTCCCCCTTCCCCTGACCTGACATCTTGCCTCAACAGGGGGCCGCTCCACTGGACTACAGGGGCCAGTCTATGTGGTGGTCTTGTTCAGCTGTTTTTCCACTCAAGAAGATGCAGCAGATTTCCATTTGGAAATGGAAATAGATAGTAGCCTCTCTTCTTTCAGTGGGAACAATGGAATTCTCTATATTCCACATTCAAAACGTCATGGTCTCTTGATTTAGCTCTAAACAGATTTTAAAAATATATATATATATAAAAAAATAAAACAAAACGCTGGAGCTCTCTGCTCTGCAGCCTGACTGGAAGACGAATTTAACTCTGTGCTAAATACGTTTCATGAAGTATATCCTGTTATCAAACTTAAGAACTATTTTCATTTTGTCTGCCCTCCCTCTCTCCTAGTGTCCTACAGTAATTTCTTCATCCCTACAATGAAGTTCTTGTGTGCTACTGTCTGAGAGAAGCCACAGAAATGCCTTGGCTCAGGAGCCGGAGACGTCATGGATTCCTGAGTGCGGGGCTTTGCAGGAAAGCCCTGAGTCTCCGACATGGACCGGCTCCAGGTTTCCATGGCAAAGGGGCACAAACAGGAGGAAACACTGAGGGAATCCCGTTATTTTACAGCATTGGACCATTATAAACACCCAGAGCGGGGAAGGAAGCCGTTCTTGATACTAATCCTTACAGAGCTCGAGGAAGAGGGACTCGTACTAGAAGTTCTGCCGAGGTTGATGCGGCTGCATGTTTTTGAACAGAAGAGGAGTTTTACGCGCAGCTGCTGTGTCGCAGCTTTTCCAACTTTCTTTTATTCCCTCTGCTCATTTTTTTTAACTGAAGGGTGACATTTTTTTCTGCTATGGTTCTTAGATTTGAGTGATTTTTCATCCGTTTATTTATTTTTTTTAAATTTTTTTTTTTTACTTCCCCTATTTATTTATTCTAACTGTCCAGATGTTTAGAGGGACTTGGAGACTGGCACAGTACCACACCATGAGGTCGATGGATCAAGGTACTGCTGAAGTGTTGTGATTATCTGGTAATCAACCCATTTGATCTTTAATCGATAGAGTAACTCTTCTGTTCTGCTGTGTTGGCTGCTTGTTTTAACGTTTCAGAGATAGTGTGGATGTTGATGTTTGGGTAGAGACAGCGTGTACCTTGGCATCACCGCCACACCAAACGAGACGTTCGGGGAAGCCGATTTAATTACGCAACCTTGTATCCTTATGAAACTTTGCGTAAAAAAAGACTTTTAACTGTTACATAAATGACACAAATGTGACAAAGTGTAGAGCGAGCCGTATATTGTAATGTCACATGAGCCGGGTGCTTATGTAATAGTCACACAAGTGCCAATTGAGATGTTTCCGAATGTGTGTTTTCTCAGATTTTTGCTTTTAAGGTTCATTTCTACCCGCGTACACACGCAAACTAACAGTCCGCTGGTGCGATTTGAAAACCCAAACCACCGGAAATATAAAAAAAAAAGAAAGAAAAAAAGAACATCAAGTTTGCCTTGAGAAGCATCAGGCACATGGTTTGGTTTTTGCTGACAGAGCAGACAGGGAAAGTTCCTGCGCTGCGTAAATGTGGGGATTCCCTCAGGAGTCACTCCCCAACACCAGCGATAACAGCAAATCCTGGCTGATTTGATTGGAACCAAAAAAGTCACTCGGACAGGCACCGGGTGGCTCGTTGGCCAGGTTAACAAACATTGGTGCAGTCTGACGTGACCTGGCTCACCCGTCCGTCGTTCATTGACCCCTGCCTGTAACACGAACTACCCGGAGAAGCCTGTGTCCTCCCGGAACGTTGGTGGAGGTGTGATGAGCTCGGCCAGTGTCCCGCTGTGTCACTGCGACATGTCAGACACCCGGGGGCAGCACCAGAGTGTGTAGAAGAGCAGCCAACCGCTCACTTCGTCTCATCCAAGCTGCACTTTCTGCTTATTTTTTTCTCTTCTACGCATCAACGAGGAGGAGGAGGTGGTGGTGGTGGTGGTGGTGGTGTTGTGTTGGTGTGTGTGTGTGTGTGTGTGGGGGGGGGGGGGACTCAAAAAAATTCAGGGTGAAAAAAAAAAGACCCGCCTTCATCTGCAAATGAACCGCGGTGAGCTGAAACAGGAAACTCGTGCGCTGCGCCGCGCCGCTCCACCTCTCGCAGCTCACCGATGCATCATTTGACACTTGAGCAGGTTCTCAGCGCCGCGACACCTCGGCCCGCGTCTCCGCCGCTTCGCTTAAAACTCCGGAGTCTCGAGAACGTTGACGAGACAGATGACCTCTTATTACGACGAGAAAGACCTGGACGAAAAGCTGAGTCAGGTCGACTACACTGATGGGGATTTGGACTTTGAGTACTTGTTTGAATATGAGCCACCCTGCAGCGACTTTGCTGGGGGACATCAAGGTTTGTCCGAGGCTGAGCCCCCTCTTCCTCCTCCTCCTCTTCCTCCTCCTCACTCCCTCTCTTCCTCTCTTATTTTATGAATGATAACAGGCAGAGCTTGTGAGGGACAGAACAAAAACAGGAAGTAGATTTGCTTCTTCTTACATGGATTAAGAGAGATGTCACTTTTACTTAATTCATAGACTAAAAAGTAAGATTCAGCCTTTTCCTTTTGATGATTAAATCTAGTCATGGAGGTAGATCAGACTGCTGCTGGATATTGGAATGAGGTTATTTTGAATCTGTGTTGTCTAATGAGTGCTCATCTCTCCTCCCCTGCAGATGACCCCAATCTTGCATCTCACAAAGTCCTCAGTCCTGAGTCTGAGCAGGCTTTCTCTCTGGAGGAGGCCCCCCCATACGGTATCAAGTCCTGTAGCCCCTCCTACAGTGAACACACTGCTGAGGGTCTCCCAGGATACGACCACCAGGACGCAAGAAGCTACCTGGACAGTACCCGGCCTCCTGGTCTGGCCCTGAGCCCGCGTATCGAAATCACCCCCTCCCGAGAGCACTACAATCATGTCCGGGACTCGCTGCAGAACCACCACCTGAACATTAACAGCCCCAGACCCACACTCACTGTTCCTGGTCATGAGAACCTTGCTTACCGTGAGCCCCAGTGCCTGAGCCCGGCCAGCAGCAACTCCTCCACCAGCTGGCACTCTGAGAGCTACTCCCCCTGGGCGTCTCCTTGTGTGTCCCCCAGCAGTGGTCAGAACGCCGGAGACCTCTGCCCCAGACTACAGAACATCCACACTGGGTCCCCACGCACCTCCCCGGGCACCTCACCTCGCACCAGCCTAGCTGAGGACGGCTGCCTGGGACCCCGTTCGCCCTCCCCCCGGCCCGGCTCCCGTTCCACCTCCCCACAAGGCAAACGCACCTACGACATGTACAGGAATCCAGGGTTAGTCCCAGGGCATCGCTCCCGCAGCCCCTCCCCCCTCAGTGGCCATGAAGATCACAACATGGGGGCCCACTATACACACAGCAGCCTTGCTGATGCCATGAATGGTTTTGGCACCACTCAGCCTGGGTTGGTGCCCACCAAATTAGTCAAGACATCCAACCAGGTTTACACTCTGTACCCAGAGAACCACGGAGAGGGGAATTACCTGGTGTCCTGCGACCAGGACATCAAAACCAAACCTGCTCCTGAGCCGTTCTTTGTCATCCCCCCAATCTGGTCTAAGCCGCTGGTTTCCAGCATCTGCAGGTAACCTTTATTGCTTTTGATTCACAAATGCACAAAGGTGCATATCCTTATCCCAAAAGCTACTTTAGAGACAGCTTCATGGTTTCTAACGTTCTCTGTATCCTCTGTGGTTCACAGCATCCCAGTGGCCTCCCTCCCCCCGCTGGAGTGGCCGATCCCCAGCCGCACAGACCAGTATGAGCTCCACATTGAGGTGCAGCCCAAGCCGCACCACCGAGCTCACTATGAGACCGAGGGAAGCAGGGGCGCCGTGAAAGCCCACACGGGAGGGCATCCTGTAGTGCAGGTACGACCAAAGAAAGTGGGCTCTTCACAGCATCAGTTCCTTAGAGTTGAGACATGCAGTTCAAGTTTCAGTTCATGAGGAGGATAGAATCCAATCCAAATAGATAGATTCTGCATCCACCTGCATGAAGGTGCGACGTGTGAGCTCAGTGAGAGGTTACACATGTAAACATGTGACTGTCCTGTTGTCGATGTCCAAGTTCAAAAGGGGGGTTGACTCATCACGCAGCCTCGTTCTGTGTAACCTTCCACAGCCAATATGGTTACATGATGGTAGAAAGCTTCAAAGTACTCGGTGGTGGTACTGCAACTACAACTGGACTTTTAGAGTACAAGTAAACAAGTCAGTCTGACTCAAGATGTGCTTTTGAAGGTCCGTTGACATACCGAGGCAACGAGATCGGGAATCAACTCACTCCTGCATGCATGTGCTTCAATCTGAACCTCAACTGCACCCGAGTTCTGCACATGTTCCTGTCCTGGTTCTATAAGCTAGGTCCTGTTTAACCCCGGCCCTGGTTCTATAAGCTAGGTCCTGTTTAACCCCGGCCCTGGTTCTATAAGCTAGGTCCTGTTTAACCGCGGTCCCGGTTCTATAAGCTAGGTCCTGTTTAACCCCGGCCCTGGTTCTATAAGATAGGTCCTGTTTAACCCCGGCCCTGGTTCTATAAGATAGGTCCTGTTTAACCGCGGTCCCGGTTCTATAAGCTAGGTCCTGTTTAACCGCGGTCCTGGTTCTATAAGATAGGTCCTGTTTAACCCCGGCCCTGGTTCTATAAGATAGGTCCTGTTTAACCGCGGTCCTGGTTCTATAAGCTAGGTCCTGTTTAACCGCGGTCCTGGTTCTATAAGATAGGTCCTGTTTAACCGCGGTCCTGGTTCTATAAGATAGGTCCTGTTTAACCCCGGCCCTGGTTCTATAAGATAGGTCCCCTTTAACCTGGAAGTTGAATACTGAGACAAACAAACCTTTAATAGATTTTTTTTTAAATTCCTCTGTTTGACGCTGCTCGCTGGTGTGTTTGGTGTGTGACATGAAAAGGTGAACCAAGTGAAGAGAGTCTGATTGTGACCAGGTGTGCAGGGGGATGCCATCACCCGCCATTCTGAGGTGGATGTGCTTTGGTGCATGAGCGCACTGGTTCCCGTTCAGGTTGATGGGTTAATGACAGTGTTCAAGGTAAATGTAGGTGTTTTGAGGAGGATGAGCGAGTTCACTTCAGGCCGGTCAGTGCCGCTGGCTGGTCTGGTATGTAACGAAGATGAAAAAGATTGACTCAGAATGATTTGTTCTTTCATATCTGCCCGACATCATCAGCCAAATCAGTAAGTAATTGATTAAGGACTAAAATACAAAATGCTGGATATGGTGGCCAGCTTTAGGGCACCGGGGCTAATTTTCTTATGCAATGTGCTGATGATGGTACTTTCTCCCAGAGGCGGCTGCACAAAGTTCTGCTATGAGTTTTTTTCTTTGCTTTTTGAATGAAATCATGTCCGAATCCCAGACGTGCGTATGACACACTATAACCACCCCGTCGCTTCATGACAGCCTTACATTAGAAATCAGGTCAGAAAAATCGAGACAGGCTCACAGATTTCTTTCATTTCTGCTGTCTAGTTCTTTTCAAAAAGTCTGGTGTTTTGTGCCCTCTCCTCCATGGTTTTAACCACACAAACAGATCTGTGTTGCCTCCGACTTCCTCTTACACACTGGTTTGTTGGTCACTCAGTCTCTCTAGACATGTGTAAAGAAACCGTAATAGCACCTGTGGTTAAGATAATTGTAGATCGAGGGAAAAGGAGATTGCTAATAGCTCTTTTACAGTCAAAACATTGGATTCAAACACAGTGTGTTAAAATTAGCTTTGACACACTTTTGGCTGGCTTTATTGTCCGAGAGTAGGTTCGACGCCCCCTCTTTGTGTTACTGTGGCAACTGTTTATGTTGGTGATAGTAAGGAATCGGTGGAAATAAAGCTCTTTTCGCATCTTTTCCATTTTCTGCCCATCCCCAAAGGCCTCACCCTGAGGTCAGTTCTGCGCGGTTTGCCAGGCCAATCAGATGGTCAGGCCTGGCTAGCCACGGCTGCACTCCCTCACCTCGACTTTCCCTTCCTCTTCTTCTCCGCAGCGCTCTCTCTGTTTTTCCTTCCTCCTCTCTTCTTCTTCTTCTTTTTCTTCTTCCTCTTCTTCTTCTTCTCCTCTCTGAGCGCCGTACCCTCCACTTTACTTTTCCTACTCTCCTCTCTGTCATGACTCACTGCTCCTGCTACTGCCATGACAACCGCCTGACTGCTCACATGGCCTGTTGAGTGTTTGCAGTCAGCTTCCTCTGTTTCACTCCATGTGTCGGCTACCTGGATATGAATCCAGCATGCTCATTCATGTTGCCATAGTTTCCACTCACATTCGGCCGCTGCTGCCGAGATAAAGCATTTCTGCAATGTGATTAGGAAGCTTTTGTTTCTGATTACAATAGAAAGAAGTCATGTAAAGCTCAATAGGAAAAAGCAACTCTGCCTTTCTCAAAGCTTTAGATGTCACGGAACAATGCTATATTTAAATACTGTATATATTTTGCAGTCACAGTTTCTGTAGAAGAACTCACCTTCAGTGTTTTTTCCATCACTGACTCTGATAAAAGCGATGCACTCCACTGTTTGCACAACACTATTTAGATGCAAGTTGATGGTTTGTGGTTTTTGCTGGTTTCCTCAGTCTCAGGTTAATCTTTCCCTCTGCCTCTCTGCTTCACCTTTCCACCACAGCGATCGTTAAAAGTCAACTTAAATTTTATTTATATAGACCAAAATCATAAATCACAGTTTACCTCAGGGGCTACGACAGCCTGTTTCCGTAGACGCTCGATGTAAGTGATTAAATATGACCCAAAATATCCAAAGTAGCCTGAGGAGGAAGACTTTTATACTGGACGAGGTTCCGGGCTCCATCTGTTCCTCCTGACGATTCCCGACTTGATGGTCAAAACCGGACATAATCTTAATGCTCCTGACTGGATCAGAGTCGTAAATATCAAACGTGCTTTATATGTCACACTCCAGTCCAGCTTTGGATTTTTATTTATTGCACAACATTGAACATCAGTCCTACCAGTGTTTTCCACATTGGATCTCAAGAGTTTCTGCGACATCCCGAGTCCCTGAGGTCATCCATCTAATGCAGCACCAAGTTATGTGGTCCTCTGTTTGAGTGAATCATCCTTCTTATGGTTAAAAAATTGAAAATTTGTTCAAATCTGCTATTGTATCTGTGGTTTCCTGCGTCTTTTAACCTTGGCTGAAATTTGAAAAAAAATTGTCTCGTATTCTTTCTTCTCCCAGAGAGAAAGACGTGCAAGAGTACAGGCCAGATGGGTCCCATGTCAACTGGAACTGCTGCAATCTTAGAAGGCAGTGACAGATAAAACATAAACCTCTGAGCTCTCACGAGGAAACCTTCATCAGCACAACCTACACATTTGCGTCAAGTCCAATCATCTGATTGGGGAAATGTCAGTTTTTTGGACTTCTTCAACCGGTCAAGGCAGAGGGCCGTCCCAGCTGATCCTGGGTCTGCTCCACGTTCCTGCCTGTTAAAAGGAAGGTTTTCGTCGCCGCTGTTGCAGGATGTGCTTGCTGATGGAGAACTGTTGGGTGTAGATTCAGTGTAGGAGTGAGGTGCTGGACCTGCTGTACTTGTGTAATGTGTCATGAGATAGCGTTTGTTGTGATTTGGCGCGAGACAAATAAAAACCGACTTGACTTCTTGTGTCTGCAGTTACACGGCTACAGAGGCAAAGAGCCACTCGGACTGCAGATCTTCATCGGTACAGCAGACGAGAGAATCCTCAAGCCTCACGCCTTCTATCAAGTCCACCGCATCACCGGCAAAACAGTTACCACCACCAGCTTTGAGAAGATCATCAACGGCACCAAAGTCCTGGAGATCCCCCTGGAGCCGAAGAACAACATGAAAGCAATGTGAGGATAGCGTCACGCGCATTCAATTCTCTAAAAGGTTACAAATCCATCGTAGGATGTTTCAGGATAAGTCTTGGCAGAAATGAATGTTCCCCAGATGATGAACACCACTGACTGCTGATCCGGTCTAGAGGCATTCATGGTCCCCAGAGGATGAATCCAACCGACTGGTTCATGAAAAACAGTTCCAGGACATTTGGGTTTGGATTCATCCCGCTGAGAATATGAAACGTGCCAAATGTCATGCTCCCGTTAGGATGAACCCTACAGATAGTGCCATTCTCTTGACTTTTGCTCGAGTACCATCATGCTTTTTATGCTTTTGATTTACAGTGAGCTTTGTCACCAACAATTGTAAAGCTATTCATGGTAGCCAGAGGATGGATTATATCCATCCCAGTAGTCTGAACGGAACCCTTTTAGTACTAATTACCTCCACCAAGGACTAACTGGGACTTGTGCTGTTTGACTGTCAAGAGGATTATGTAAAAACTATGAAAATAATTTTCACCAGACTTGGGTGAGGGGTGTTACCTGGGCCAGGGAAAAACCCTTTTAGCTTTGGGGCCAATCCATGTATCATAACATTTGATGTGGCCGAATTCACCTTGGCGGAAGTAGGCTCTCTCCAAGTGGCCTCCAGTTAGCAAATATTAACATCCTAACGTTAAAATCAAGTGTGTACTCAAGATTAGGCACGACATGTGTTTTTTTTTAATCAAAATTTGTCGTTGCTTACAAAGTCATTACGTCTTGTAGAATTGACTGTGCTGGGATCCTGAAGCTCAGGAACGCCGACATCGAGCTGAGGAAGGGCGAGACGGACGTCGGCCGGAAAAACACCCGTGTTCGTCTCGTGTTCCGTGTGCACATACCTCAGCCTGGAGGACAGCACGTCTCTCTTCAAGTGGCTTCGCATCCCATCGAGTGCTGTAAGCAGATAATGTTACACGTGATTTTACATGTTAAAAAAAAAAAAATGTCTTCCAGTCCTTATACAGTGCAAGCTTTATGGATTCCTCCGGTATGCTTCCCACAAACTGCTGATGTTTTCATCAGTTAACAAAACTTAATGCAAAGTAAACATCATAAAAATGAACCCACATTCAAATGAGTTTGGAGCTGGACTGATAGACTGACCCGCGTCCCCAGTACAAAGATGTCTTTATGCTAGCAGGGCTTCCATCCAGTCGGTGGGCGCAGCATGTTTCAGTATCTGTTTGTGAAGTGTGTGCTCGGGGACAGCGCTGTATGTGTACACAGTGTTATTAAAGCACCTGGTGTAATCAAAACTCAAACAAGAAGCTCTTTTATCTGGCTTGCACCAACAGACGCAACATTCATCATATCAGTGTAACACAGGCTGCATGCAACATTGTATAAAATCATGGCGCAGAAGCATTTCATACTTGACCATCTGTTTTCTGACCAAGGAAACGATGCAGTAGTCACTTCCTGTCCACCAGCTTTTGGGCTGTCACTGCAGTGAAACCTGGAGATGACACCTCTGACACATCTTCCTGGCTGCTTGATAAGCTGCCGTTTGTTTGAGGTTGCAGGTTCCCCGCTGTTGTCATGTGCTTTGCTTTAACCCCTCGCAGCGTAGAAGGGGGAACAGATCTGTTCAAAGGTCAGGTCAGTGGTTGTTTGTCGTCACCTCAGCTCCCACCAGTGAGTTTCAACCGAGCGAATTCAATGTGATAATAAACTGTAGGAAGAGGAAGCAGCACTTACCACATTGTAAGAGCTCTGTAATGGCCAGTGTGTCTGCAGTGGTGGCAGCTGCATAAATTAACTCTTGAGTGCGCGCATTCCCCTTGAGTAGCAGTTCATTCTGTCTGTTATTACTCTGCATGGACTCGTTGCAAGTCTTGATTCAAACTCTGACCCCATGTATGAATGTTCACAAGGAGCTGAGTGTTAAATCAGATACAAATAAATCAAATACAATTCATTTTTCACCTTAATTCTAGCAATTACGGTAAAGAACCGGCAACCGCTGGCGTGGACTGACTGGGCTCGACTGCATCAGAGCGTAGACTTGATTAATTGTTGATTCTGATTCTGCATTTTTACCCAGAATTGAAAGCGTTTCTAATTCTGTTTTGTGATTCAGAGCAAATCTGTTGCAGTGAGTCATTCTGTGCCCTTTCCTTACAGACTGAGGTTTCAGCACAAGGCAGTACAACATGTGTTTGTGTCGCTTCAACATGTGATATCTCGGTAAAGGGCCTCATGTTTTCAGTAGCCTCAGTCTGTCTGTCAGCAGGATAAAGTAAAAACTATGGGATAGATTTTCCCCCCAACATGGCCAAGGGGGGTAGCATGGGTTTAGGAAGAATCCATGAAATTTCAGGGCAGATTTGTCCGAGTGCCGCCAAGTGGAAACAGGAAATGACATATTCCTGCAGGAACTGTTGCAAAGGAAATGGTTGTAACTGTACTCTGCATGGTTAGATCTTTTCTGAACTTCACACGTTTGATGAGAGTCCCGACCTGAAGACGTCTACAAGCTGAATATAAGTCATATCGCCACCTAGTCGTGACGTGAAGTGAGCCTGCTGTAACAATGTAGCCTTGATTTACTCTGTTGTCTTCACATGATCTACAGCAAAATATAGCAACTACTTTGTTGCGCCGCCTAGTGGATGGAGGAAGTGATATGCACGCGTTTGCTCCGCCGTGCTGCACCTCACAAACCTCATGGCTGTTCAACATCCAGTAAATGCTCAGTGTTCCCAAGCTCAGTGAGTAATCGTGATCTCACTATTGACCATAAGAGCTGGGGAACGGACTTTGGCTTTTATCAAGCAACCTTAGTATTATTCTTGTTATTTACAAATGCCCTTAAACTGCAGATCCACCGGCATATTTGAGATCTGCTGCGAACTGAAATAATTTGCTTGAAAGATGTTTGGCTGCTCAGTCTTAGTTTGTAGTCTTCCAGCAGGGTGCATATTCACAGCAGCCGCCGCTATTGTACGATACATGAGAACACCAAAACTAGTCCCACCATGTTTTTAACCCGCCGCGAAGATTAATTTAAGATAATGTGACAGTGATTGCAGCTTCCCACCGTCCTTATTGCAAAGCTGTAGTATCATGTTGCATCAGACCGTTCGATGTTCCTCTCACTTTGTCCTCTTCCTGTTCAGTACTCTGCTGTATGCAGACGAGCTCACCAAGTCATGATTTGGCTGATTTTTACTGCTGCTTATTAAAACTGAAAGTTTTTTTTTGTTTTTTTTTTATACGGATGAATGACTCAGTATTGCCTCTTTATTTCAAAACACATCACTTCTTGGTAATAAGCCTTCATGCATTTGTGAGAAATCACTTGAGGGCTCTCAAATTAAATCTGTTCTCACTATTCTTACATGCTCGTTCACTTGTGAGGTGTGGGGTTTTTTTTGGGTTTTTTTGCAAACAACAGACAGTGAATGTAACACAGCACCCGTGTGTGTATCCTGCAGCTCAACGTTCAGCTCACGAGCTTCCCATGGTGGAGAAGCAGGACATGGACAGCTGCTCTGTTCTGGGAGGCCAGCAGATGATCCTGACCGGGCAGAACTTCAGCTCCGATTCCAAAGTCATTTTCATGGAGAAAACCCAGGGTGAGAGAAAGTCGATCACAACGCTCTGATAAAAGAAGGGCCTTTTCTCGTCCACCAAACATGTACGCCACACATTTGCAGGGAAACAATCGATCAGTTGGTTCCCTGTATCAGAGTAACATCTCTGGTGGCTCACAGGTAACTGTGCCTGTGAGGTAAAACGAGTTCATGGCTGTCCCCTTTTCACCGCCATCATTTGCGTAATCCAGATGATAACACTGCAGCTTCACTTCCTTCTGCCCTTTTCTTGCTCGCTGACGTCCATCACTCTGACGGGCCTTTTGTTGTCTGACTAACAACTCAGTAACTTGATAGCGTTACTTATGAGCAGTGGGAGAAAAGGTATGTTCTTCCTTCATTTAAGCACAGGTAGACACACCTGGAAAAAAAATAACAGCCAACTCAAAATCTAGTACAAGTCAAACCAGGTTACTTTTCCTCAGAAGTTTGCAGTAATACTTTATATAGTACTTCAATTGAACTCAGTCAGCGTCCTATTTGGTTCTTAGTGTATTCTTGGTTACTCACAGCGTGTAGAGTGGCTGCCAAGGGGCAATTTTGTACAGAACTTTGGAAGTAAATTAAGACTTAAGAACAAATACAGTGTTTTAAGGTATTAAATGAGTTTCTCGTGTTTTTTTTTTTTTATAATAGGAGCAAAATAGTGCTACTGCAATGTATGCCTCTAAATCCATAAATACTGTGTTTTTCCTCCTGGAGTTCCACAGTTATCAGGACGTGTCTTAGCTGAATTGTCTGTGTAACTGCGCTTTATGTGGTCTGGACTTTGACAGCTGGAAGGTGTTGCTTTGCTCTTACGTGCTGGTGCCAACTACATACCTCCAGTATGACAGCATTGTTTCTGTCTGTTACCCCCTGAAAGAGGAATATCCATTTAACTACTAGTGACATGTGCCAGGTCAAAGGTCAGCCACCCTACTATCAGTCTAAAGGAAGGAATATTCTGCAGGTAGATCGTCAACCGCCAGTTCTGTACTTGCAGCTTTCGACCTTTAACCTCTCGCTGCTGTTCAGATGGTTCTGTTAAAACAATATTTATCTGTTGATGTGACTCACTGACTCCACTGCTGCTTTATAAATGCAGACACTCCACAGGCTGCCTCGTTGAAAGCGAAAAGCCAGCTTCTTCTTCTCCTTCTTCTTCTCCTCCTTTTTTTTTTTCCTTCTCTGGGGTTCCCTGCCGCTGTGTTACGACACACCACAGTAATGGATAGTAAGAGCGAGATGGAAAAAGAACTCTTTGAGAGAGGGATTGCCATTGTTTTGGAGAGTTTCTGTATGACACAAAGTTCTGGACCAGTGCAGCTGAGAAATCCCTCTGAATGAGAGACAGCTGCGTCTGTCTGGAGCTCCCCTGGCTCTTGTGCTGCTCGGCCCTTCTCTCGCTCCCTCACTCCCCCTTTTCACCTCCTCCGCACACAATCGTGTCCAGAGGGAGGGACGGGAGTCGGGGTATCCCTGAGAGTAGCACTGCAACAAAAAGCAAACAAACACACATGCCAAGAAAGCAGTAGTCATCGCGTTTTTAGACGTGAGGAGAGTTGATCGTTAAAAAAAAGAAAAGAAAAGAAAAGCTGGCAAGATGTGTGGAATCCCCCTTTTTCCTGCTGACTCATTGAAGCCATGTGTTTTTAATTTGTAACTTGACAGAGGGTTTCCCACCTACAGGAACATTCAAACAGAACTCACTGCAAGCACATGTTGGATTATGTGTTTGGGCACATGGAGTTCACATTTAATAGCTTGTTTTTTTCTTAAATGACAGTTAGATGGCAGTCATCGAGTGGAGTGTGATGTAATATTACATAAAATATTATCGTTAGAGATGTGAACACTTCCACCTACAGGGGCCACAGTTTTACAGTTGTGTCTTTGACAGCCATGTGTCCCTTTGCGTAACACACGCACACACACCCACACACACGCACGCACACACACACACACATCACTTCTGCCTGTTTAAAGATTTGATGTTGGAGGAAATGGATGTAAAAAGTAACGAGGGATTTTCTCCACATTCATTTTGACTCTCTCACACACACACACACACACACACACACACACACTGGTTTTTAGAGTGTGAGTGTGTGTGTGTGTGCATCTGTAATCTACTGTATCCTATTCCTACCACACTAGAAAAAGAGACATTTGAAGTTTACTACTATAAAAATAGTTGTTTTACACAATTTAATAAGAATTTTTTTTACATTACTTATATGCTTATATATGTGTATGTGTGTGTATGTATATATATATATATATATATATATATATATATATATAAATGTGTGTGTGTGTTTTAAATCAACTTATTACAGCACACAAGCTAACCACCTCTCAACAAGAAACCTTTATTTCAACACTAAAATACTAATAATTCTATTATATACAGTCATCCATGTTATGATGTCTCAATCTGTAGTAAAACATAAAATGTTAAGTGTTATAACATGAAATTTACTGTTGTAACATTACATTTTATATGAGGCTCCTAAGACATTTTCATATTGTTATAGTATACACATATTATCGAGATGGAAAGGTTTTCTTGCAACAACAGCTTAGTGATCATAATGCGGTAACTGACATCGTGACTGTTAACATGAACTTTAACGTTTCAGGGGTATAAATTAGTCTGTGATTGAGTCTTGAAAGTGATTGGCGCTTTTCTTGTAATGATGTGATGAATTATTGGTCGAACACTTCAATTATCCTGTGATCAAACTGAACAAGAGCAGATAGTCTCCTCCTCAGGTTATAAACAAATCCAAACACTGGTAATTTATTGCTCAAATGTAAAACTTCACGTCATCATGTGATAAACTGGTGTGACATGAAGTTTTTCAAGCCCTAAAATGCTAAATAGAAGGTTAACCTAACAGGAAAAGTTCCTTTCTATACTGTGATAATCTGACAAACATGTATCAAATACCGTGTTTTATCTAAAAACACTGAATATTACAATGCAATGGCATGGCAAGAGTTAGCGTCAACAACAACAAAAAAAATACTGAAACAAAAAAAAGAGAGAAAAACCTTAAAAAACAAGCTGAATCAGTTTAAAATACAAAGTTTTCATAACAAGGCAAATTTTCGGAGGTGGTCTCTTAATTGGTGCCGACTCAGCGTTTCCTCGTTCACACGCTCGCTGTGGGGAACATCTTGCAACAATCAAACCTTTCTTACCTTCCCACAGTGTTTACTAGTCAGGTTCCACTGTTGTGTTTTCACTTTCTGTCTTTACTGCTTTCTAGATGGCCAGCAAATCTGGGAGATGGAAGCAACAGTGGACAAAGATAAAAGCCAGCCAGTAAGTATTTCACAACACACAAACACACACACACACACACACACACACACACAGAACACATGAGCTGTCATGGTTCTGTACTTCAGTACAAACAAAATTCCATTGTGGAATTGTGGGTTACATAACTGTGTCTTGTAGAGTATGCTGTTTGTGGAGGTGCCGTCCTACCGAGACACATCTGTTTGCCATTCAGTCAAAGTCAACTTTTATGTCATCAACGGCAAGAGGAAGCGCAGCCAGCCTCAGCACTTCACCTACACCCCCCTGGCATGTAAGAAAGCAGCTCAACGTCTTTGTGGTATGCTCAAATGCCGCTGTCAGCAAAATAATTACACGATAATGAGAATTATTACGTGTAAATGGTGATTATCAGTCAAAAGCAGAGCTGCTACTCCACGTTCTCACACTTTCTTGCAGCTCCATCCATCAAGACGGAGCCTTTAGATGAGTACGAAGCGGACCACATGGGCTTCGCCATGCCTCAGATCTTAGGCATATCACCTCACTCCTACTACCATAACCCCCGTGGCGTCCTCCACCCAGACAACGGCCTGGTCTCCAGCATGGCTTCCTGCCAGCGTCTCAGCTCCAGCCTTCCAGGTCAGGATGCACGTTTCCAGCAGCAGAGCCCGGCCATCGTCTACTCCCGTGGGGGTAAGAGTCTGAGCGGCAGCCCCGGCCTTTATCAGCAGACTGGGGGGATGATCCCTGACCCCCATCGCTCAGTCCTGGTCCACACAGGCTCCCCTGCACAACCTGTGGTACCCATGGGTCAGCACTCCTCCATCATCCAGTTCTCCCCCACCAACCACCACCTGCTGAGGGCAGGAGAACCTCTCACTGCTCCTCAGCCTGACAACCAGCAGATTATTTACTGCGATGGCTACTCCCCACAGGCGGCCCCCTCCCCTACACCCCCCCAGGCTCAAGCGGTGGCGAGCCACGCTCAGCAGTATCCCACCGTGATCCAGCAGCAGCCCTACGTGCAGAAGGGGCAGCAGAAAGGACGAGCAACACCTGGAACAGGGCAGATGGAAAGTCCAGGAGAGCGGCAGAGGAGGGTCACAGTTAAGGAGGAGAACTTGGACCAGGCCTACCTAGATGATGGTGAGTGTAAGTTCATGCTTTTATACTCTGTGCACGAGTGTGTGAGATACCATGTCATTACCAGCCAAGTGTAAAATGAGGTGAAAGAAAACCTGTGATGGATTCCCTTTTGTCACAGAGATGAAGGATAAGACCCACCGACAAAGATATGACTTTTCCTCAGAACAATTCGAGGATATTTACAATATCTGCGCCATCTCCTTTTCACATATTCCCCGTCCAATCTGCGTGCTATCGTATCCCTCCGAACAAAGCCAACAGAACAAGCTCGTACTGTTAAAACAATCCCTGCCATGAGGTGTAGTTATGTTCCACTCAAGGTGGAAATAACAGGGATTATGAGTCATATGTTTATACTTGAGCTTGTCAACCCCATTACCCTCCAACAGAATTAATGTCAGGCAACATCCAGCCGCAGGCGGGAGGTTGAGCTTCCTTATTTTACAGCTCAAGGTTCTTCAAACTATAAGTGTTAGAAGGGGGTCTTCCTCCGGTTTCCTCCCAGTCAGGTGAGGTTCAAAGGCAGTTTAAGGTTGTCATCATTCTTAGAGAAACCTTCACGCTGCTGGTTGCAGGAGTTCTCTGGCACCGCCACACATCAGGAAATGAGCGATTCTCTCTTCTTTGCATTAAAGACAGAGGGAGGGAGGAAGACGTGTCGCTCTCCTGACCGCCTGGACATGTTGACACTGTTATGAAGTGAAAACAACTTCCATGGCAACCATTGTCAAACAGTGGAACGGGCTGCCTGGGAGAGCTGGGGAAAGCCTCTTTGTTTGTTATAGTTGGCCGGGGCTTCTCCTTGGCCTTACGCCCCTTGATTCTGTGGGGGAACGCACCAGAGGATTAATTTTTTTTTCCAGCCGCAGGATTCTGCCAATCTGGCACAAGAAATTCCTCTTTGCAGCTGCTCTCCTCAGAAATCCAGCCTGATTTCAGTAAGATAGCAGGAGGGTGGAGGGTGGTTTGCAGGAAAAAGGAAGGGACAGTGCATGTGTGTGTGTGCGTGTGTGTGCGTGTGTGTGTGTGTGTGGGTAGAAGGGGGTTAATGGAAAAAATGAAACAAAAAAAAAAAAAGCCAGCAATTTGTGTCTCTTGGATGGAACTTGCAGGGTTTCCCTCCACAGTAAACAGCAACAGGGTTGTGAGTTGGTGAATTAACAAGGAGTTAGAGGAACAGTCAAACTGGGACCGCTGTTTGATCCTCCCATCATCAAACGCAGATGACGACCTTCAGCTTCTCAAGCTGCCTTTACAACTTCGAGTTTGTCATCAGTTTAGAATCTGCAGTTGGATCTAATTACGTCCGCCCACCGCCGGCGTGTGTCTCTGGTTTGTTAGCAGGATGTTTTCAGAAAAATAAAGGAAAGATTTTCATGGAATTTCGTGAATTTGGAGGAGGGATTTTCATAAAAAACACAACAAGTGATCTAGATCAAATTGTAGATCCTGAGGACTGTTTAAAACCACTGGCAGCATCTGGATGTGGGATCTAGTAAGACATGTCGTCGCTGCAAACATTCAGCATCTCGTGATCAAGCTCCCTGCTGTTGGTGCTCTGCATGTTTAATCTGGAGGGTCTGTTTATCTGAATACTGGCCTCATATTTCTGTGTCCACGTGGCCTCCTTGGCGGAGGTTTGTCCTCTCCAGTTTTGTTCTCATCCTCAGACCAGCAGGTCATTTTATCACGGTGAGGCATAAGAGTAACCAGAGCTACCCGCTAAAGACATGACATCAGCGAGTGTCACGCTATAGTAAGGGTGTGTTAATTACAGTTAGTTAATGCTCAATGAAGCCTTAGTTAACGACTAATTAAGTTTTTTAACTGCGTATTTATCTATTAATTATGCTATTTTGATGTTCACTCGTTCTTGTCCTCCCGGGTTGTTTTTTTTCAACAAATAAAGGAAATCTGAATGAATGAAACTGCATGTAGGACCAATAAAAGATGAAAGAATGATACTGTAGTTGATATTAAGATACCCAGAGTGTGTGTGTGTGTGTGTGTGTGTGTGTGTGTGTGTGTGTGTGTGTGTGTGCGCGCGTACGCGCGTGTGTGTGCGTGTGTGTCCTGCGATACTGCAAGTAACAACTGTCCACATCATTGAAGGGTTACGTTGTAGTCTTAGTTGTAAAAACAGAAGAGGGACTTCCTTCCTTCCTTCCTTCCATCTATCCATCCATCCATCCATCCATTGTAAAGCTGGTGAGGGTCATGGGGGGCTGGAGGCCATCCCTGCTGTCAGTAGGTGAGAGGCGGGGTCACCAGTAGAAGAGGGACTTCCCAGGGAGGGAAAGCAACTCTTGCTTTGACTGAGAGATGTGAGCATGACCACATCAGGCTGGGACCATCAAACACATGCCGGCCAGAGTGAGATTGTCAACATTACTCATCCAGACACCAGTTTCACGCTGTAGTCATCTTTGAAAAAGGGTGCAGCCACATCCTGGTATCATCGCAGAGCTGTGGTTGCTAACTGTGACAGCTCTGAGGAGCTTCAGCCGTGTCTTCCTCAGTGAGGGGTGTTACATGAAAGTCAGGTAGTTTGCGGTGTAGCAAAACCTGTGTCTCTCCCTCCCACGCAAGGGGCTGCTGTCTCCAGCCCTCACACAGGTTCCCATGCCTCCTGCTGCCACTCTGAGTGCTCATAGAAAATTACATATCTATGGCTGAATAAAAAAACCTCCATGCCTGCCTGCTTTTACCGTGAAGCGCCGAGGTCACGGATAGTGGACACATAGTTGGTGAAAACAAACCCCAGCCACTGGCTTCGCCTACAAAGGCTGAGAGTGACAGATTTAGTGGGTGTGGAATAAAGCCCGGAGGCAGTGGAGCAGGTGAAATTGTTCCAGCAGGTAGAGATCAGGCCAGGGGAGATAAAGCACACAAGCCTGGTGAACACGCATTAGTCTCAGCTCACTTCCAGCCCATTTAAAGGGCCTGATCAAATACACAACGTGGCTCCATCTGCAGAGACCCTGACAACTCAGCCCGCTGAATTTACAATGTGATAATTGTTTTAGTAAGTAAATGCTTGTGTTTTCAATTTGAGGATATACTCACACATTGTAAGAATTAGCATGCTTGCTGGAAATGAGTAGCGACGGAATGAGTCCTAAATTGTACCAGCATTCTTGCTTCATCCAGTTCTCTCGTCTCGAATTCAACGTTTTTTGTTTTTGTTAAATCCCTAAGATAACATCCGTGGTTGACGCTAGCAGAGGATATTTGACCCTTTGTTCTTCAGCGGGGTTGCCCGCCATCAGGTTTGATTTGGCCCACCAGATGTAACAGAGAATTGAATAATGACATAATAATAATGCATTTAAATGTGTGTAAATCACTGTTTGTGCTCTGTTTTTCTGGTGAGGTAAGAATGTTCTTTAAGATGATGGAAGCCCTGTCATTATAATTTGATCAGGCAGCAGAGGGTTGTTTTCTGCAGGGCGGCAGTTTGGCACAAATTAAGCAAGAAAAAAAAAAAAGAGAAAGAGGGCCAGCAGAGACATTGAAGTGCAACAAAAAAAAGGCATTTCAATAACACAGTGTGTGTTTGTGTCAGCTCACCATTCAGTGGGAGTTTTAGACCACTGAGGGAAAAGCTTTGGGCACCAGACTTCTACAACATCAGATGTGTCAGCAGGTAGCAAACTTGCTAACATGGGGCTCGACCGGGCTACAGAGAAGTTGTCGAGGATGTCGTCACGCGTAGTAAATGAGGTTGTGTTATTGTGGCGCTGAAGTCAAGCATCATGAACTGCTCAGTTGGCATTGTTGTACAATGAATAGCTTTGTTCCAGGAACTAGCCTGAAACCCAGAAACAAGTTAGCATTTGTTGAATGTCCCTTTCCCCTCAACTCAAAGTCAAATGCGTAAAGTAAGGTCAATGATTCACGGGTCTCAGCTATTAAAATGTCCATGAATACTACGCTGATGCAAAAGGTGATTACAAACAAGTGGCTAAAAGGACATTTAACATCATCACATCCAAGAAGTGTGAGTGTAGTTCATAGCCAGATGTTTGCACTGCACTTCTACTGATGGCATTTAGACTTCAAAAGTCATAATAACTGTGCTCTCATTAACTTTTGTTAGCTGATGTTCTGCAACAATCCAAAATCCACATTCGCGTTTTGTGGGGAGAACCCCCTTTGATGCTAAAATCTGGGCTAACCTTCTATTGACACTCTGGACCTCCTTCAGTGTAGATAAGAGTCTCAGGGCAGACTTGGGAAACAGTGAACCAACCCTTTAAGCGCTGACACCGACACTGGATCTGTGGTTATTTTGTTGGTTAGCTGTTGGTCCACTTGCCCTACTTTCACTTCTCTCTCTCTCTGGTTTTCAGCTTCATGCTGTCATTACAACCCCACGTCTACTCACATATGCAAACCATGAACGTACTGTACAGCCCTCTGCGCGCGCGTGCACACACACACACACGCACGCACGCGCACACACACACACCTTCCAGCTCGCAGCAGGCAGTGTGCAGCCACTGAGTCAGCTACTGTACGGGGTCTCTCTCTCTCCTCCCACCCTCACTGGGTAAACACTGCAGCTCATTGGTGCAGAACTCAGGAGCCAGACACTCACCTATTGAACAGAGCAGCCCGAGTGTTTCCCGGGCCAACCTCAAATAGCCAGTTCGTGCCAACCCTTCATTAGATTCAGTAAAGCGCCACTGTATGTTGCCCCAGTGCGGCGCTCCCGCTGCTTCTCTAAGCTTGTTTTATGAACAGGAAAAATCCTGTGGCAGCACCGGGGAGATGAAAGTTTCTTTAAGGCATTAGGTGTCAGAGGGAATTCCACTACAGACTAAAATAAACAGGGACGCCGAAGTTGTGACGACAGCAGAGAATCCAGTTTGGCTGCTTGTGCAGTTTTGAAGCGTTCGGACTGTTGATGGTTGAGGTGGAGGGGCCTGCTGCCCCTGCTGTTCGGATGGTTGATTGATTAGATTTCAAATCACTGCGTAGACGTTTGTTAAGCCTTCCTGACATGCTGCAAACGATTTATCTTTCTTTTTACTTTCAGTTCTCAACTGTCCGTCTTCAACCGTGACAGTGACCTGAGTTTAAAACGGTCACCTGCTGGGCTCAGACAAGCTGTTGTGTGTGTAACAGTTGCACTTCTCCTCAACACCATGTAAATCAAGGCTTTAAATAGAGCGCACGTGAGCCGTCTGAAAAATGCTCGGTTTACTAATTAAATATAGCAATGGGAGGAAGCAGCATTTCAAAGTTTGTACAGCTGATATCGATTATTCATCTCCAAGCAGTCCAGTTTATCTTAAAGACTGGAAACACAAAAAAAACAAACAAACACACAGGAAGAAAGAGAATGAGCAGATTTCTCCAAAAACATCAAACTATTGATCTTATGAGAAGACTGGGATGAAATTTATTTATTTTTTTGATATCATGAAAAAATGCGAGCTTATTTCGGTGAAATTCACGGAGGCCGTTTATTTTGAATGGAGGGTTCAGTGGCAGTCTCGCGTTCAGGGTCTAATTCATGCGTTTTCTGTGGAGGATCTGCAGAAATCCCCAGTGGATCAAAATCTGCGGATCATCAGACGATATCATTCCTTCAAATAATGTTTGAAGAAAGGGGGGTACATTTCAAATAATTCAACATCAGTTGCACAGCCCTGTTCCTCAGTGTTGCACATCACCATGGTTACCAAATCACAAACACATTATTTTTAGAAAAGTAAAACTTTCTTCGGCCCACTTTGAAATACATTTATTACCCACTAATGAGCTGCCTGTGGCACGGAGGAGGCAGAGGCTCTGCCTATAATGTATGTGAGTGGCTCACACACACACACACACACACACACACACACACACACACACACACACACACACACACACACGCCCTTTGACTGTTAAAGCAGGTGAACAGATGAGCACACACTTCCTCTTCTCAATGCTTGTGATGGTATCAGCAGACACCCATCGAGCTTTAACACCTTCACGTTCAGAGGTAACAAGAAATGCAATCACTGAAATTGAGCATCGCAAAATTTCACGTTATTCTGGAAGCCTCCGTCGCTGCGCCACCCCACCAACTGTGATTCTATATTTAGAGCCAGACGCAGTGAAAGTTTCCATTTCAACACCCTTCCTCTTATGTTGATGTGTATACACACACTTCAACAGGAAGCAGTTGCTTACAGGTGCAGCTCTACCTCTCGTGGTGTGTCAATATTAATGCAGCCATTTCTTCCTTTTGTCAAACAGGAATGTGTTCAGGCTGTCACTTCTTGTGTTCTTTTTTAATTGCAGCGATCCCGGCGACGTCTAACTTCCCTCTTTTATCTGTTTTACAGTGAATGAGATCATAAGAAAGGATCTGACTGGCGTTCAGGCCAGAGGGCAGACATAGAGGAGGGACCCCCAGCAGGAAGTGACAATGCACCCCCGTCCACCGCCGATTTCTCTCTCTCTCTCACACACATACACACGCGTGCACACACACACACACACACACACACACACACACACACACACACACACACACACACACACGCATGCAGCCTTCAACTTTCCAGTGTGGCGAACAATCAAGCCCTCTGTGCTGCAGGCTTGTTTGGTTTCCTGCAACAAGCATCTAAATTTGGCGTGCGGACAAATTCATTTGACCACAAAAACCAGAAAAAGAAGCAGGTGAATGTGCCTTACTTTGATCATTTCCTCTTCAGGTTTGGTGGAACTGCATGAACAGGGCAGCAGTGAACTTGCCACTGATATATCATCAGCCCTAAAGGTGCCGCCAAGAAACTCCCACCCGTTGCCTCCCACCTGCAGTGGCGTAGCATGCAGCCGTTTCACATGAAATTCATAAAATGAAGATTTATGTCCAGAATTCAGCCCAATTTTTTTTTCAATTTTTTGCTGAATTCTCGCCACTCTGAGTGTTTTTTTGTTTGTTTTCTGTAAAAAAAAAAAAAAATAAGAGAAAGAAAATCTATGCAGTTAAACATCGAAAGATTGTCCGTAGCGCCCACGCCGATCATCTCATGAGTGCAGTTTTCTAATTGAAGCGAAGCGCACACTGCCTTAACCAAAAGAACTGTTGTGAGACCTCCTAATATGCACTGTTTTCAATCACAGGGGGTTATTGCTTTTTTATATATATATATAATATTTGAGTCATGTGAATAATGTACCATTTTATATTCATAAAATATATATTGCATAATATTCAGGCGATCTTCACGGCACCTGCGATGCTTGGTGCATCTACGTTGTCATTGATGTCAGCTCTCCAGTGCCAGTCCTGTATTTTCAAGACTTGAATCATGCAGGCTGAAGTGAGAGTTTTTGTACACTCTGGATTTAAAAAGTGGTCTTGCTTTGTGTTTCTTTTATTTGTGATACCGCCCCCCCCCCCCCCCCCAAGTTGACTGTAATAACACCTTCCCTGTTTCTGCGGTCTTAAATATCCAAAGCTTGTGCATCGTGTAGAGTTGAATTCTTGAGTTTATCCATCGTGACAACCATTATACTCAAAGCTAAATGCTAAACTTGCCTATGCAGAAGCTCCTTGCATGCCAGTGTAAACAGTGTACTACTTGTTTTGTGACCATCATTATGGATAAATGTTGAAAATGTTTGCTTTGATGGAAAAAAAAAAATTAAGCCGTAAAGACCTATTTTTGTATTATTTTTAATATTTCAACTGGGTGAATTGGAGTACATTAAAAATGCCGAGTGCCGTTTACATGATTGTTAAACCAAAAAAATGGAGTAAGGCATGAAAAAAAAAGTTAAATGTGTGACGGAATCTTAGCATTTGATATGTTGTATATGTACGGAGGCCCGGAGTGGCCATCGAGGGACAAAATTAATATTATGTGGCCATGCGATGTAATTTGTTCCCACGCCTCGATTGACACTGTTGATGCGGTGGAACAAGTTCTTGTCTCTATAAGGCCAAACTGAGGCTTCGTAGATATGGATCTATTTTGTAAACAATAATAGTCTTATTTTGTAATATCGGTAAGATCAATATTGATCGTTATAAATATCTTTCGCATTGAGCCAGTACAGCACAAGTACATTTGACATTTCTTGAATGTAATCTCCCCTCTTTTTTTTTTTGTGTAAATAATAGCAACAAAGTGTTCTTATCCACGTGTTACGCTAAAGTTCGAGTGAGATAGAAAGATTTCGTTGTCGGTTCTGTATCTGTTGCATGTGTAGTATGCACAGTGTTAGATATCATTATATCATTTATTACAAGGAAAAACTTTTTCTGAAGGGAATCATGATCCAGTTATCTCATTAATATTGTATTTTTATTAATGTGTGTCATTATTTTACTTCTCTTTTAAAGACGTCTTTGGTAATGGAGAGTTTATTGATACCTTCTGTGTTGAGAGTGTGTTTGTCTACTTGGACTCCATCTTTGTGCCTCCTTAAATTGTATCTGCTTCATGCCATTTTTTTTTTTTGTATCCTTAAAAGTAGCAATAAATCATAGCCATATACATTCCTCCGTGGTTTTGTGTTTCTTTTAATGTCTTCAGCAGTTATTCTGCTGATGGAATGAGCAAATATGTTGTGACAAGATCATATTAATGGCTACGAATGTTCTGGGCTCCAGTCCCGCTGAGGTTCATCGCTGGATGAAGACGCCAGATCCGGCCCGGTTTTTTTTTTTCTCTCCTTTCTTTCTGTTCTGGGAACGTCTTCAGCGAGACATTCCCCCCCCCCCCCCCCCATCATTCTTTTTTTTTAATAATATTTTGGTGTTATTTTAAGTCTTTCTTAGAATAATGAGAGTAGGGAGTCAGGAGACAGGGTTATGAGGATGATGTGCTGCAAATGGTCCGGTCAGACAGGAATCGAACCCGTGACTCACTGCTTTCAGCTGTGAACCCAAGTCACGGACAACTGGAGATGAGACACAAGAAGAATTGTGGCTTTAATCAAGAATGATAAGTGGAAGAAAGCAATGTTTACAAGATGATTATCATCTCAAATAAGATTCCTGCTGAGACAGAAGCTAAAATGCTCGTGAATCAAACATTCAAACAATATACAACAACAACGAGCAAAATAAATAAATAAATTAATTAATTAATTTAAACATTTTCCATTCCAACTGATTCCTCTTCCTGGACAACAAAATCCCTCGCACACTCTCAGCGTATAGTTCTATAGAACTGGCATCTGCCACAGCCACCACGGTGTTTTCACTCAGCTTTACTGTGACACGTCCTGGACACGCCCACTTTTGGGTTTTCCAATCAAATTCCTTCCAACGATTCTGTCTTGATTCATACCCAGAAAATAAGTCAGCGCTGCTGTACAATCGGTTCACTCGTCTCAAAGTCTGTTGGATTTTATTGAAATGCTTGAAACACCTCAAGGTCTTAAGATGTGGTAACGGTTCGGTCCAATACGAAACCCCACTTGTGGATTTCCCGGTGTTTGTGTTTATGAAAAACCACTCCCGAGGTTGTCACCCAGGTTTTCGTGGACGTTAAACAGCATCACATCCACGGGGACTCGAGGTTGTTAGCTTTGTACTTCCAGCAAACATACTTCAGCTTTAAAAGTCCAAAAGGCTGCGTTCATCCGTGAAGATTATCTTCCAGAACAAAACCTGCAAATCTCATTAACTTCTGTTTGCCACGGAGTCGAGCTCCAGCAATAATCCAAAATCTCATTAGCATTTAGTTGAAGGAACCGAGGGCGATGCGAACCTCCGGATCAGCCTGTGACAATGCGTCATCTGGAGCTACGCCACGCTGCAGAAGTTAAGTTCTTCGGAAAAAAAAAAAAAAAAAAGTAGTTTCACATGGACTTCATGAATCCATTTCTTCAGGACATCATTTGAGGTTGTGTCGGTGGCCAGCGCGGAGGGGATGTACCCTGCCGGCCGAGATAATGGGCTTCTATCTGACGGCTGTGAGCATCAGAGAAACCTTTGAACTGTGTTTCTGCTGCACTCATTGACAGCGCTGGTGTGTCTTTCCCCTCTCTATGGTGCCTATTATGAGAGGAAAAATGAAAATTAACAGACCCACAGTAGACGGTGACTCACCATGTGCTCCTCTCCTGTCCTGAGCCAGGAACAGACACACACATGGGAGATGTTTGTTTATAAGCAAAAAAATAAATAAAAAACAGAGAGAAAGAGCGAGAAAAAAAACACACACACATTGGACACAAGGCTCAACCTGGTAATAATTCATACTATTATTTACACACACGTGCTCGTACACATGCAGGAATTTTAAACTCCCTCACTCCCTGAAAGAGCTGCGAGAAGGGGACTCGGATGCCTGGAGGCTCTGGTTGTTATGGCGACGGCTTGTTTGTGCCCGAGTCAGGAGGAAGGCTCTCTGTGAATGAACCTTGTGTTCAGGAAGTCTCTGAGTTATGACATCACCACGGATGAAAAAGCAGCACGTGGGCCTCTCTGTGCATGGCTTCTCTCTGCGGCCCACTCATACAGATATGCCATGATGACTCACGCGCCCTTTAGCGCTCGATGGTGTAATGAGTTTGGGCCGCGTACAGATTGTGTCAGAATCAGACAAGAATGAAATACTCGATGAGCTTGGCATTTCATTCAACTTGCCTTTGTGGTGGTTGACTTTTGAATGCAGAGCTCAAACTGCTCGGATCATTTCTCAAACTTTGACTTACACGCCAAGCAAGTGTCCAAATCCTTTACAGTTAGACGCATGTGCGTGTGGTCCTGGTCTCCATCAGTCAAGCCTGAATGAACAGACTCAGGGACGGGATGTTTGGCATGAGCGCAGATAGTTTTTATTTAAGAAAAATCACCCCACCCACCCCTGGCCCCCTCTCCTCCAAGTCCTTTATATTTTTGAAATCTGGAAGTACTTTGCTTGCCTACAGAGAATTCATCGTGTGTAGTTTTCAGAAATATGGGTCATCTCTTCCAACCCATTTAAGATCAAAAACATGATTGACGGCAGGCTTGGGAGAGCGTTGCTCCCCCCCTCCCCCCCGCGATCTGGTGCATCAGCGACGTCATCAAGGTCGTAGACTGATCTACCCTGCCAGGACACCTGAGCGAGAATTATTTCAGTGACCATCTTTGCATTCTTTGATTGGCTTATTGAAACTGCTTTGCCTGGGACGACCTCTCCACTCGTGCCCCCAGACACTGACCCACCAGACCCAGCCGAAG
The DNA here is from genome assembly GCF_037954235.1 of Aulostomus chinensis. Classification (NCBI taxonomy): domain Eukaryota; kingdom Metazoa; phylum Chordata; class Actinopteri; order Syngnathiformes; family Aulostomidae; genus Aulostomus; species Aulostomus chinensis. The sequence goes on from NC_141328.1 coordinate 4,193,013, forward strand.
GGTCAGGTCTGGAGGGGTTACAGCAATCAGGCCCTCCCAGGAGAAATCAGCACAATTTAAAACGTTAGCAACGTACAAAGTATTATCTTTTCTTTTTCTGGTGGAATGAGAGTCTGGGTGAACTGGTTCCATTTCTGATTTCTAGCTCCTGATCCACGTGCCAGGTTTGAGCTGTGAACCGTGAAAGAGAGTTACACCATAGGAAGTGATACGATGTTTCCTCCCTTTACCACGTCAGAACTTTGAGTTGCTCCGGAGTTTTGTGTGTGTTTGGAACTTTCAAAGTCACCGTCACCGCTACTGCAGGTTGGCCCTCTGCGAAGGTCATGAGTGGTGTGACCAGGATGGAAGCAGGAGGTCAGGTCAGGCTGAGCTGTAGAGAGGCTGGGGTATGGGCGTTTAAGTTTGAGGGAAATAATGGCATTAAAAGATGAAAAAAAAAACCCTGTTTAAAATTGAAGCAGGTGGACTGCAGAGCGACAGTAAGAGGCTGTGTGTGTGGAATAAAGATGACCTCTGTTTGCAGACACTTGGAGAGCTCAGAGACATGAGTCAGTTTCCTGGGCTTCAGGTGTGTAATGCTGCTCTAAATGCTGAGGCAGGTATGGTCTCATTAATCTTACTGGTTCAAGTAAAGATGGAAGAAATGTAGAGGAAAACAGTGGACATGACCTTTGGCCACTAGAATCTTTCTGCTTTACCTGAGAGTCTCAGGTGGATCACATTTGAAGAAATAAGCTTTAGTACGTTGCTCAGATATTGCGCTGACAAGAATGAGATGTAAAGATGAAATGTAGGAAGACAGTCCAAAAAAACCAAACACCCCCAGCCCTCATCCGTCATCGGTACGGAGGCGGAAACTCAAAAGAATGCCACTGTTTTATTCTCTTCGTAGAACTGAAAACTTTCATCATGAGAAACACATAATCAGCACTAATCTAGTGACGGAGGATACTAACTGATCAACGTTCCATGAAACCTGCTGGTGGTTGATGAAGCATTGTACAGATACTCGTTCTCCGGGAGCGTGTAGAGGAACCTCAGAACAGGAGGAGGGTTCTGCTGGTGCCCTGCAGAGGGAGACAGGAACTTGTGAATGAGCAGCTCAGCATCACTCCACTGGAATAAGGAGAACAGTGCAGAGAGGCATCGGCGAGCAGATGCGGTCCCCGTGTGGAGAAATGGGGACATTTCAACGCTGTATTTTAAGCAGTGAACTGGCAAAATCAGTCAACACACAGAACTGCAAAAATAGAACCTAATGAAGTGTATTAGCAGCTTACAAAAGATCCATTGAAAGAACAGCTGCTGGCTTCATTGAGTCTTTCTGCAGGAACTCTACCATTGTATCCAACATTGGGATATATTCTGCCGCTCCAACCGCCCAGCAAACATGGGAAAGAATCCCAGCAATCTGGCTGTGGAAATGTCTCCCCACTGTTCCATGATTAGAACGCAGGTGTGGAAGGAATACAAACCAAGTTTGAGTTGTACTGATTTGCAGGGTTTACGAACTATAAAAGAAATAAAACAGGAATTAGAATGTCTTTATCTCCTGGTGTTCTCTGAAGAGCAGCATTAGTCTCATCGAAGTCGGCACGTTCAGCAACATCCGTTTTTATTTAAAGGTCAGCTGGAGTTGGAACGATTAGGAAGTTAAAGTGCAGCATATACAGATTGTGCATGGAAATCTACTGCAAAGATTCAGTGCAATCCTTCTATAAAATATGCAAATAAACAAAATGAAGACAAGATGACAATGGCAGCCTGTTGATTTGCACAAGCGCTGAACGATTAACATCCTGTCAGAGTCCCTTCACGTCGTCTTCGCTTCCACGTAGAAAACTAAAGTGTAATGGGTGGAGAGCTGCAGAAACTGTTCCAACTGTCGTGAGGGTTTATTATTATCTATTATCTCCAGCTGGCAGGAGCCTCCACTCTTGTTCGGAGGTCAAGAGTGACATCATCTCTGAAGTAGCACTGATGCTCATTATATCAGAGGAAACAACAGGCTGCAGTGGTAAATACAGCTGCTGCCGCCCACCAACAGCAACACAAGCAACACACTGCTCCACAGTTCATCTCTACAGCACCCAACCGCCCCACCCCCCTACCGCCCCCGCCACCCCCACCCCCGCCTGCCCGCCATCTCCTCACCAGCAGCGGTGTCAAAGTTCCTGCGTTTACATAATGCTTCCTGCTCCCCTCCTGACTGGGGAGTAATTGACAGAATATATTCATAGAACATCCCTTCAAGCAAATAGTACCTCATTTGTTTGTGTGGTATACTGCATGTGAATGTTTTGCATTTATAGTACTGCTTGTCATGTTTTATTTAAGTAATAATAACATGTGCAGACACAGCCAGGAATAATTCATGTAGTTAGTTTTTCCTTTTTGCTGCACAAAGTTCTGCATGCCTGGTTTTGCTTCTGCAGTTTGTCGTCCCCAGAGTGAGTTTCAACAGTTTGGGTGTGAACGTCTTGCTTTCAGTCAAAGGAGAGGGTGCATGTGTGGGTGCACGCGCGGTGGTCAACCAGTTCAACCAGACGCCGCACACACGACGCTCTCTTATGACTGCACTGCGCTGTAGACGGAGACAGTAACTCAGCTTGCTCTTTGGATTCCTCTTTTGTGCTGCTGACCGTTCGCTGTAGAGAAATCTCGACGCGTAACCTCCAGGGTTAACAGCCAGAACATCTTGATGTGGAAAGCAGATACCTGGGCCAAGAGTTCCTCTTCTGTTTGCTGTTTACAGTTTGGTTCCGGTTAGCAACGAGAACGGAGTTGAGAAATGACTGGACTGTTTCACGCATCATATTGAAAGCAGATTCTCGAAAAAGCACTCCAGGCTGCAAATTCTAAAATTTGAGAGGAAAAAACAGAATAGGGTCTTCGCCTGAAGCAGGCTCAGGCCCTAAAAATGGGCTTCTACATTAGTAGAGTAACTTTGTTACTTGTTTATACTCGTTACTTCGTTACATCAATATTTTCCACTTGAAATGCAGCAGAATTGAATATTTCTCATCTTCAGTGTTTACTTTTTTCTTGTTGTCATGATTCACCTCCATCATTGTCGTCTGAATACCTCTGAAAAGCCAAGATGGCGATGGCTTCAAAATGGGACTCGATAAATACCAATGGCTGATGTCACTGCTTCGTCCACTTGTTATACACGTGCTCACTCACTTTCGATGATAATGCTGTGCATTATTCACAAGAAATCCTTTTCCTCTGAGTTGCTTTTCTATTCTGTTAAAGGCTCCGGGGGGTTGGGGAGGGATGGGGTGGGTGGATCAGAATCACAGTGATTGTTTATTGGGATTAATTACATTATGTTATTTACAAGTGTATAATTATGCTATCATGGATGTGTCAAACTGTGACGTTTACTCCTCATGAATCCAACTGGCCTTGTTAGCTTCCTCCGGAGCTCCATATTGTCTTGGAGAAAAGACAGGAGAGAAAAAAGGGAAAGAAATCCATCTGCCAAGCTGAGAACAGACACCAAAGGCCTCCTGTTCCTTCGTCGCACTTATACATTCAAACCAACACCTAATTTACATCCAGCAGAGACTGTGTCCAAGAGCACATATCGGAGTCGGCATGGTGTGAGTAACCTTGCACATGGAGAAGTAGCACATTTTAATGACCGTCAGAATGTGTGTGGAAAGACGTCAAGTAGCTCGCCGGAGAGAAGACAAAAATAATGAACAACACAGTTGAAATGTATCATAATCTGGCGAGTGATAACTTGCCTGCCACACAGCGTTGTTTACATATATGTTAATAGTATGCAGGATTATTTGTTAGGTTTTTTTGCTCATCAGTGATGGTGAAATGCTAAAAACAAAACAAAAACAAAAAAAACATGAAAATTGTTATTTTTCCATACGCTTGCTGTGTGAACAAAGAGCGCAGAAATGCCTCGTTCATTATTAAAGATTTGACTGTAATTACACCAAACATCACACCCTGGTGTACAACAGAGCAGACAGAGGAAGGCCAGATTGCGCTGCGACGGGAGCTGTTATTTTGCACAGCCACTGTATAATCAAACCCGTAGTGATCAACAGACCTGCTGAGTTATAAGCTGACATCTCCTTATCAGCGACAGCAGATTTTGCCTCCTCACATTTGACACAAGTGAGGAAAAAAGAGGAGAATATTAATAGTTTACCCCCCTTTAATTTAAAGCTGTAGTGCATCACGTCCGCATAGAAATGCTCAGCCTTGAGGTTCAAGCTCTTGCTTTGTGTGTTGCGCTGCTACTTCCAGTTAGCCCTCAGCTAACACAGTAAATGATCAAATCATGGGGCTCCTCTAGACTTCCCACATGTTCCCAGACCAAACAGACAAATTATTCATCCACGGTTTAACAGCCCAAACAGGAACAACAGAATAGGCTGCCACCTAGCCACCTGCTTCTGCTTAGCCCTCTGCTAACTTGAATGAAGATGAGCAATTTAATATAATTCATGCAGTATTATAATATTCATCATTTCAAAGGCGTCGCTTCATTCTTAAAACAGTTTATCCACGATTTGACAACTGAAACAGAAACAAGAGTTTAGGCGACAGCTAATTCAGGGTAGCCCTCTGCTAGCAAATACAGATTTGCAGATGTTACAAATGTTATTCAATGATTCAGCTTTTCTAGACTCTCCAAATGCTGTCATACAATAATGTATAGAATCTGATAATGACACTGTTCATTTTATATCAGAACAATTCATCCTTCATTTTACAACAGAACAGAAGGGTTTACATCCAGTTCGTCTGTATGCTCACTTGAAAGCAGATAAATAATTTAAATTGTGCCGCAATTTTTAGACTTTCAAAATGTTATAATCCCAAATTAATCATATTCTGAGAGTGAAGGGGTTGTGCGACGGACAGAACCATCTATCCACTGTTTTAGGGCTGCATCAACAGCAACAGAGCAGGCTGATGCAATGATTTAAGAACATGAGAAATTACAGTCACTGTCAAAGCACAGAAGTAAAAGTAGTGCACTGGAGAATTCAGTCTTTCTGTAATCAGAAAACAAAAGAGGGTGAACAAGAAGCAGCCTCATTGAATACTTTAACCTTGACTAGGTGGCTTTTGAGCTCTTCGACAAACAGGCAATTTTCAGTATTGACTTGCAACAGAATGGTTAATCCTCTCCACCGTCGTCAGTGTAATTAGAAATCAGATCTCAGGTGTTCGATATGTGCTGTCAACATCATTGGGTTTTCCTTTTGACTGTGAAAAATAACGACGAAGAAGGAGCGCACACACGATTCCTCAAGCTGAATCTCCTACTGACAGAAAAACAGCGTGATTGCCCGTCGTGAATGTGGACGCGCTGCACTTGCAGGCTTTTACTCAGACTCTCCATGTCCCTCAGTGCTTTCACATTGCAACAATGGCGTATCCATAGAAACTGACTGAATTAAACTCAAATCATATTAATTTCTAAATTTATCTGAGAGGAAAGTTTTAAATAGGAATGGACAATTTTGTAAATTGTGTTAGCAGCGCTTGAGGAGCTGCCTCAGGAGAGATCTGGGCTCCTGGAGACACCAGGTCCTCTCAGGAGCTGCTAGATGAGGCTCTCCAGTTGTCATTAAATTAAAGGTAGTCTCATTTGTAAGGGCTCCTTGTTCATGTTGGCTCAAAGGCTAAGATTCATATTTGACTGGTGAGAGGAGAGTCAGAAGCAGCTGTAATCTGCATATTACTCTTGTGCTTAAAAATATTGAATTAGTCCTTACAGGCAAATTAATCTTAGTAGTCCGGAGGAGGGGAGCTCCTTTAACCTGGTGCTCTTCATCCCTGATCCTGGGGATTTGTGACGGAGCTGTTTTCTATCCTGCCAGCTCAATAATTATATCCTGCTCCCATTCTGAGTGTAAAATACTGATTAGAAGGCTGCACGAAGGTCAGCAGGGCTCTGAGTCCTGGGAGCCGCTGCTCTTTTCCAGTTATAAATTATACCAGGCCTCTGAGGGCCGTGCAAATGAAGGGTAAAGCTTGCATGACATCAGGTGTGATAGTTCAATGTAAATCAATTCAGATCTTCCCTCTGATGCTACAGGGTTCTATATGTTCACCGATGTTAAATGCACTTTAACTGAATGTGTGAACAACGAGCTTCAGAATTCTCCAACTCTAGTCGCTGACCTTCGCGTCGCTGTGACCTGCCGTGTCATATTCAAGAGGATGTGCACAGAACATGTTTCTCATTTTCACAACTCCCCCAGCAATCAGATGGCTACATTTCCACTGGGATGAGTCTCGCTGTTTCCTGCAAAGTCAAAGGTCGCCAGCTGCTCACCGTCAGCAGGATGAGAGCGTCAGAAACTGGAGGCACAGTTCTTCATTTTCCTGCTTAAAGACATTTTTTCACTCAAGAAAATGTCTTCGTTGAAGAAACATTTGCATACACGTTTGCTGCTGAGATGAAGTGCTGAACTTGAGGGAAAGGTGAATATGTTGTTCTTATTGCGACAGGAGAGATTACAGTAAATAATATCTGTGAGGGATGAGGAGTGTGTTTGTATCTCCACCTGTTAATGGGGATTTTGTGCCAGCAGCCATCTAAACTCTATGATGAGCCTGCTGAGGGCACCGGGTGGGAAGTCCTGCTGGTCACTCCGAATCTTGGAGGAGTGTGGATGTTTGTCCGTAGCAGCAGCACAACCAGCACGGTAAACACAGAAATCCTTGTTCCGCCGCAGCAACATCATTTTGGCAAAGCGTTTGCAGGGCTATGACCTACTTCTATTTTTGGCATCAAGTTACGTGAACTCCTGACACATGAGTGTGTGATACTGAAGCTGCAGAGACAGACGATGTGATATCACCATGCCAACTGTGTTTTCTACTTTGTTGTATACGAAGCTTAATTGTTTTCCGTCATCAGCCGCTGTAACTCTCCTATATCTCCACTGTCATGTCAGACAAAAGGTGTGATAGGAATTATAAATGCTGGACAGAATATGTGACGTGAGTTTTAGTCCTGTTCTGCTTGCGCCGTGCCTGAAACACACAGAATGGGCACTCTAGCAGTTCTAAACACGTGATTATGTTCCATTGTTCTTGCAGGGTTTCAGGTGCATGAGCTGGAGCTTTTTTCTTGATTCTGTTGCGATGCATGAATATATCCTACATGCTGATAGAACAATGACACAGGAGGGTGACTGATTCCTCCCTGTCTGGTTATGCATCCTTATAAAAATAAATGGGTGTCTGCCTCCAGCCCTGAATCTTTAGCTCATCATATTTCAAGTGCCAGAGTGATGCACTGAGTTAGCGGGATATTGATGTTTTTTTTGGTTCGTGAAATAAATTATGTGGGAAAGTGCTAATTGACATTCTCTGGATTTGTCCACTTATTAGAGTAAATGGCGTCCATTGATGTAGTAAAATGGGGGTGGAAGCCTCAACCGATGGAACATCCATCTGCAACTGTGCATACAAATACATTTCCAACCTGTGTGCATCCTCCAGTGGTGAGTGCAAAGACTTCCTCGGTGAATCCTCCGTCAGCGAACGGGGGTGCGTAGCCTCTGTGAGTCCATCTCCGTTGAGTCAGCAAAGCCCCCAAGGAAGACCTGAGAGTTTGGATCCTAAGGCTCCCTGTGTGTGTCCCCCATCAGCAAATGGGCGTGCACAGCCTCTGCCTCTGAGTCATCCTTTGCCAAATGGGGGCAGCTTCCATCAGACAGCCCTATCTGCAAAAAGGGGGCTACGAGGCAAATCCTCTGTAGAGGAACGGGATACACATGCTCCACTACAGAGACCTCCACATTAGCAGAAGGTCTGGGGATTATATGGGGGCCCTGGGAGCTGAGGCTTTAGTTTCAAATCTCAAAAAAAAAAAAAAAAAAAAAAAAAAGACAGTATATTTGATATTTAAGCACTGCAGCAAACTGTAGATTTCTGGATCATCTGGCAATGTGGGGCCAAGCTTTGCTGACCGATTGGAGGCTTTTGTTGGCCGTAACTGTGGAAGCTGACCGCTAAGTCCCTGCTGGTAACACAACATGCGCTAGCTTGTGTGGGTTCTGAACATTTTCATTCCTGTATAGATTTTTCATCTCTCAGGCTACAGGCTACATTAAACTGACAATGAAGCCAACAAAGTCTTTGCTGTAATGAACTGGGATAGTGTTGTTGATGCTACGTGTATTATTTTGACAGTCAAAGGCAAAAAAAAGTTTGATTTTACTGTTTTAAAGTTTCTTTCTTGCATAAATAAAAAGGGAAAACAAATGTGAACTTCCTATTTTCATCTTTAAAGTTCTGTTCAGCCGGCTGACTCAGCGCTCCAGCGTCGAGGCGATCAGATGAAGGTGCAGCTCTTAGTCACGCTGAGAAACTGTAGAGCCGGAGCGATGCTTGTAATCGTGGGAAGTTTCTGTACTATCACACTGTATTAGGCAGTTTGTCTAAAAATCAATCTCCAGATATCCTCTGTCACGGTCTGAGTGGAATGAAATACACTGCTTGATCTCTCAGAGCCTCTGTCTCAGGCTGGTATTGCAGATATAACTAATAATGATGTAATTCTCTATAATCCCAGAATCGACCGCCTCCCTCTTTTCACGCCAGTGCAAACATGTTATGTTCTGCTGAGGCCTCGGTGCCACATGTAAGAACTGACTGGTGTGTCTGATGCGTGAACATTTTTGCTCAACAGAATTTCTAAATCTGCCTTGATTTAGTTTCCTGACGATGCGGCATTCAGGCATCATCCATTTTACATGGGCTCATGTTGAGTTGTCCTGAGATACACGTCTTTTATTAGCTTTGGTGCTGAAATATTCCAAACTGTGGTACTGTTCATTTGTTAACAAAGAAAATGTGCCAGACTGAATATTTCATAGGCTTGAGAGAGAGAGAGACAGAGACAGAGAGAAAGAGAGAGAGACAGAGAAAAATATATATGTGTGTTTGTATTCCTTTATATTTAGTAGTATTATACTTTTGAATAATTTATATATTCTGTCGACAAACTACCAGGTTGGGGGCGCTCAGAGGAAGAGGGGCCGTCGAGCAACCCAAGGGTCGCTGGTTCGATCCTCACTTCCCCCGGTGACCATGTCCAAGTGTCCTTGAGCAAGATACCGAGCCCCTAATCGCTCCTGATGGCCCTCCGACGGACTGGCGACCTGTCCAGGGTGAACCCCGCCTCTCACCCAATGTCAGCTGGGATAGATTCCAGCCCCCTCAACCCCTGGATGGCTGGATGGAGGAAACAGGTTCTGTCTCAAACTGTTATTTTTTTCTCCCCACAGCTACTCCACAGCTCCATTAGTTTTCAGCAAAATCCCTCTAAAAGACCATTGCACACGGCGGCCTCAGCGGTGTGTAGACAGAGGTAGCAGCTAGCTGATGAACACAGTGGAGCATGTAGCCGTTTAAGAGTGAGATGCTTCTCTCAGGAGTTTGTGATTAGGTTTCGGGAGCATAAAATAAAAGTCCAGATTTAAAATGCTCACTGAGCTGATGCAACGGTAGAGACAACATCTTGTGGTGCCAAATAGAGTGGAAGGTGATTTGGGAATGAGGACATCAAAAAAAATAACAAAAATACGCCACCAGCAGAGCGTGCACACCAGAGACTGAAGCTGGCTGCTTCCTGTTAGCCCTCTGCTAACTTAGTTGGAGGTCAATACTTTAATCACCTTAGTTTCAGTTCAAATGGATAAAATAGCGAAGTGAGCCATTTCACAGGGACTCATGTAACACTCGGAACGATTTATCCAACGTTTTTACCGTCACGCGTGTCAACAGGTGATTGTAATACCTGTCAGCTCCAGAAGATGGAGACAAACATGTGGTGCTATAACTTTAAATGTGTAGATATGAGCCATGTAATGTCACGTGTAAGTAACAGCTGTGCTTCTTATGTGTGTTGTGTGAACGTGTTTAAGTGTGTGTGTGTGTGTGTGTGTGTGTGTGTGTGCAGGGAGGAGGGTTTAAGCTTGACTTCGGCTAATGTAAAACCCAGGTGAAAGCAAGGATTTCCTCCCTCAGCCTCTCCAGTTTCGGCCAAAATTATCTGGCAGCTTTTAAGCCTTCGGAGCCTCGTTGTGCTCTTTGCTCAATCATCCATCAATTTCGAGTGGAGAATGAGCTTCTATTTTAGAAAGAATCAAAGCTTCATGCAACAGATGGACTGCCACACCAGCCAAAAATGGTTTTCAGATAGATCCCTTTGCTATGTCTGCAAGATGCAATTTTTAGAGCATCCCAGCAGATGACTTCACCTTTCACGGAATCAAGGGGTGTAGAATAACTGACATCATTTCGGCTGAAATGCGTCACCGCGGAATCAAATGGAGTAAAATATTTATCGTGATTTCTGTCAAGAAGAGCTCAGTTGCAAAGCCATGAGATAAAGTACGCGGCCCTCAGGTGTACGCAGTGATTTACGCCTGACTCGCTTCACCGGATGTTCATTCATCAAAGGGGGAAATGTAAACACATGATTGACAACATTACTGATGGCTGCATTCCACTCAAGTCTAGGCTGTGGAACATGATTCTGGCTCGCTGCTGCAGTTCCTGCTGCGAAGCCATCAAATGCATTCTTGCTACTTTGTTGATTGTTGGGCAGCTGATCGTGATTTCACCAGCTCTTTTCACGAGTGTTTCTCGTCTTGTTCGGACTGACAGACGTTCAAAGCGATGGAGGTACTTGTGAAAATGATTTTTAGAGGAAAGTAGTGGGTGCAGCTGCACCAACAGCTGAGATGGTTTTGGATAGTTTTTGCTAAAATCAAAGTTTTTGTGAAGTAGTGAGATGACGACTGGATAAAGTCACAATTCGCTTTCAGCAACATGTATGTATGTATGTATGGATTCACCGAGAATGAATGAAGGGTAAAAAAAAACAACTTCTTCATGAATTCAGTGAGTAAATGCTAAACATATTAGAATTATTTTTAGGCAACGTATCACTTTTAGTGTACTGACGCATCATTAAACGCTATTATTATTATTTCAAAAAGTGAGTTTCAGAGGCAATTTCAGTGAATAATGATGAAAGAAATCATGTTTTCTGAAATGTTACCCCAAGCAACCACTTGAAGTAATTGCTTTATTTTTATCATCAAACTTAAATTCATGCTTTTAATTTGAAGTGAAAATGGTGAGTTGTGTTGTTGCGTTCACGTTATGTCATTTAACTCCTATCACCTCCACCTGGTGGAAATGGACTGACGGAGGGAGAAGAACTACCAAAGAGACCATCGACGACCAGGGAGCAGCACATATAGAAGCTGGAGAACGGTGAGGAGGAAGGCCAGGAGCAGTAGATGGAGTAGGGGCAGGAGCAGTAGGTGGAGCAGGAGCAGTCGGTGGAGCAGGAGCAGTAGGTGGAGCAGGAGCAGGCGCAGGGCCAGGAGCAGGAGCAGTAGGTGGAGCAGGAGCAGGGGCAGGAGCAGAAGCAGAAGCAGAAGCAGTAGATGGAGTAGGGGCAGGAGCAGTAGGTGGAGCAGGAGCAGGCGCAAGGCCAGGAGCAGGAGCAGGAGCAGTAGGTGGAGCAGGAGCAGGGGCAGGAGCAGTAGGTGGAGCAGGAGCAGGCGCAGGGCCAGGAGCAGGAGCAGGAGCAGTAGGTGGAACAGGAGCAGGGGCAGGAGCAGTAGGCACCAAAACTCGGTCGGGATTGTGACAGATGTTGAAAATCGACACTGTTCTCGCAGATATTTGTCAGGTTTTTGTATCCCAACGTCAGCTGACATTCCACAGTGACTGTAACACAAACTAGAAATACAGTTACGCTGCTGCTGATGACATGGACCTGCAGGCTGCTCTCAGCAGAGTCACGTACTGTACAGGTCAGTTCATCAGGCATTGATGATGGTCAGTGTCATGTCCCTCCTAAACTTTATCCTTAATTCATCTGAACCTTCCTGGAGCGTCGCTGTAACAATCCTGAGCAAAAGCTATTCCTGGAAAACGCTCGTTCGTTGAAAACCTTTTTTTTTCCCGTCTTCGTCTTCGTCGTCCTCCGCTTCATCCGGTGGGTCCGGGTCGCGGGGGCAGCAGTCTCAGCAAGGAAGCCCAGACTGCCCTCTCCCCAGCCACTTCAACCAGCTCTTCCGGGAGGATCCCGAGGCGTTCCCAGGCCAGCCGAGAGATATAATCCCTCCACCGTGTCCTGGGTCGGCCTCGAGGCCTCCTCCCAGTTGGACATGCCTGGAAAACACTCCAGAGGGAGGCGCCCAGGAGGCATCCTCACCAGATGCCCGAACCACCTCAACTGGCTCCTCTCGACATGGAGGACTAGCGGTTCTACTCTGAGTCCCTCCCGAATGACTGAGCTTCTCACCCTGTCTCTGAGGGAGAGCCCAGCCACCCTGCGGAGGAAACTCATTTCGGCCGCTTGTATTCGCGATCTTGTTCTTTCGGTCATTACCCAAAGCTCATGACCACAGGTGAGGATTGGAACGTAGATTGACCGGTAAATCGAGAGCCTCGCCTTTTGGCTAAGCTCCCTCTTCACCACAACAGACTGGTTTAGCAACCGCAAGACTGCGGATGCCACCCCAATCCGCCTGTCAATCTCCCGCTCCATCTTACCCTCACTCGTGAACAAGACCCCGAGATACTTAAACTCCTCCACCTGAGGTAAGACCTCCCCCCCGACCCGGAGTAGGCAAACCACCTTTTTCCGGCTGAGGACCATGGCCTCAGACTTGGAGGTGCTGATTCTCATCCCAGCCGCTTCACATTCGGCTGCAAACTGTCCCAGCAAGAGCTGGAGGTCGTGGCCCGATGGCGCTAAGAGGACTACGTCATCCGCAAACAGCAAAGACGACATCCTCCCGCCACCAAACTCAACCCCCTCCACCACCCGGCTGCGCCTAGAAATTCTGTCCATAAAAGTTATGAACAGAACCGGTGACAAAGGGCAGCCTTGGCGGAGTCCAACCCTCACTGGGAACAAGTCCGACTTACTACCGGCCACACGGACCAGACTCTCACTCCTCCGGTAGAATGACCGAATGGCCCTTTGTAAATGGCCATCCATCCCGTACTCCCGGAGTACCCCCCACAGTATGCTCCTGGGAACACGGTCGTAAGCCTTCTCCAAGTCCACAAAGCACATGTGGACTGGTTGGGCAAACTCCCATGCCCCCTCTAGCACCCGAGCGAGGGTGAAGAGCTGATCCATGGTTCCACGGCCAGGACGAAAACCACACTGCTCCTCCTCAATCTGAGGTTCGACTATCGCCCTGACCCTCCTCTCCAGTACCCTGGCGTAGACCTTACCAGGGAGGCTGAGAAGTGTGATCCCCCGATAGTTGGAACACACCCTCTGGTCCCCTTTCTTAAAGACGGGGACCACCACCCCGGTCTGCCACTCCAAAGGCACTTCCCCCGATGTCCACACAATGTTGCAGAGACGTGTCAGCCAAGACAGCCCCACTACATCCAGAGCCTTGAGATACCCAGGGCGGATCTCATCCACCCCCGGGGCTCTGCCACCGCGGAGTTGTTTAACTGCCTCGGCGACTTCTGCCCCGGAGATTGGACGACCCCCCCCCAAGCACTCCCCAGACTCTGTCTCCTCCACGGAGTACGTGCTGGTGGGATTGAGGAGTTCCTCAAAGTATTCCTTCCACTGCCCAATTATCTCCCCAGTTGACGTCAGCAGCCTCCCACCCCCACTGTAAACAGTGTGGGCAAGTTGCCGCCTTCCCCCCCTGAGGCGACGGACGGTTTGCCAGAACCTTTTTGGAGCCGACCGATAGTCGTTCTCCATGGCCTCACCGAACTCTTCCCACGTCCGAGTTTTTGCTTTGGCGACCGCCACAGCTGCACACCGTTTGGCCTGGCGGTACCGGTCAGCTGTCTCTGGAGACCCACAGGCCAGCCATGCCCTGTAAGCCTCCTTCTTCAGTCTGACGGCTCCCCTCACCTCTGGTGTCCACCAGCGGGTTCGAGGATTACCCCCGCGGCCGGCCCCAGCAGCCTTGCGGCCACAGCTCACAGCAGCCGCCTCGACAATGGCAGAGCGGAACATGGCCCATTCGGACTCAATGTCCCCCACTACCCCCGTGATGTGATCGAAGCTCTGCCGGAGGTGGGAGTTAAAGATTGTTCTGACTGGTTCTTCTGCCAGGCGTTCCCAACAAACCCTCACTACTCGTTTGGGCCTGCCAGGTCTGCGCGGCATCTTCCCCTGCCATCTGATCCAACTCACCACCAGGTGGTGATCAGTTGACAGCTCAGCTCCTCTCTTCACCCGAGTGTCCAGAACATGCGGTTGAACATGATTGGGAGGAACCTTTTTTTTTTTTTTTTTTAAACATCCCAGTTGTATGCATCTGCACCCTGACCTTTGACCACCAACATTTTTCAGGTCATCCTTGAGTCCCGGTTTTCATTATTATTGAGGAAACGTGTTCCTGAGAGATTGCGTTCACGTGAAATGACTTTTGAGCTTCAGATTCCCACCATTTCATCTTTGAGGCCCAGTGAACGTTTGTGGCAAATTCGGAGAGACCTCCTGAAGGTGTTCCGGACATGTTGCACTGTCGTGAAATGACCGTGACCTTTGACCATGAAAATCATTTACGGTTCGTCCCGTAGTCCCAGCGGACACCAGAGCCACATTTGTTATTTGATTTTCATCTTGTTTTTTTTTTCCAGAAACGCTGCATCAACAGCAGGAGCTGCTAATGACAAAGATCGCCACTTCGGATGCTCTGATGACAGTAATGGAGGACAGCAGCTGTTCATGCCGCGCAGTGATGCATGTGAGCGCTCTTGTTTGTCTGTCTGCATGTGTTATTTTTATTCAAAGAGAGCCTCCCACATAGTGGTTCAAAAAGTGGAGGTGCACATCGACTGGTTGGCTTTTTATTTTTCTCGGGCCTCTCCAGAGAGCTCGATCTACTGAACAATAAAGCGTCAGCGGTTAAACTCAGAGGCAGTGGGAGCATTTAAATGATCATCAGCAGGTTTTCTTATTAAGCGTTTAAGAAGATACATTCTGAATTCACACACGCACAAGAGGCAACTAAAAGGAGAGAGAGAGAGAGAGAGAGAGAGAGACTAAATTTGACAGCAGGAAGCTGTTTGGCAGAGCAGCACGCTTGTGATTTAAGGCTCCCTCACACTGGATGATGGCAGCGCACAAGAATGTTTGTCCTCCAAAGTCCAGGTCGTGTTTTGACCACGCTGAGGTACAGAAGGCTTTTGGCACTGTTGGGAGAGGTGAGCTTCAGCACGATACGGGTGCACGAACAAGGGCACGGAACACGGACGTGACATAATCTGGCAGCTCAACAAACTAGAAGGATGACGGATTCCAGAGGAACCACGCCGTTCAGCCTTGAACCAGACTGCTACAGTTTAGAAGTCCAGTTCCAGTTATGTGAGTGAGGGACTCCAAATCAGTACCAGATAGCCGTTGTAGTGGCCTAGAAAATAGGACACATCTCGTTTTCTACTTTTAATCTCATCCTTTGTGTTTTCAGAATATCTAAATGTGAATTTCCCACATTTTGTACATGAGAAAAGAAAGATTATGTTTCATTAACTACAAGGACATGTAAGCCAGGGAACACAAACCAGTTCTAGATATCCTTACTGGAATCCGAAATAGGACACGCCTCTTTTTAATTGCATTTTGCTGCCTCCTAGATTGCATTGGAATAATTTAATGGGAATTTCCTCCCTTGAACAATTAAAAAAAAATCAATCTGAATCATTTCTTGACTGCCAGTGTAAAAGGCGTCATCCTCTCTGACACAAAGACCAGGGCGAATTTTATTGATCTTCTCTGCAAAAATAATTAGTCAGGATTAACTCCTGAGTGCTTCTCAGTCCGGGCCCATCCCGGGTGGATGTGGGCTGGGGTTGAAATGACCGCGGGGGATGCGCGGAATGTAAAGACGGCCCTTTGGTTGTACGTCATTCAGCACTGCTAATGCACTGTTGCCAGGATGTGTCAGGAAACGAAGTGGGAATACAACCGATGGAGCGGCTCGGACCCCGGCGTGAAGCGTCTCTTTGGCTGGGCAGCCGTGCCAAAGTTATAAATCAAACAGGGAAAACCCAGAGTGCAGCTTAATATTAATGAACTGTATAAAAAAAAGAAAGAAAAAAACTGATTCAGGAGAAAAATGCCTTTACGGAGCAATAGCACCTTCAGGGGAGGACAAACATTCGAGCTTTTTAAATCGTAATAAACAGAGGAGAGACGACGAAGGAGCGGGAGAGTCGGGTTACCGAACAACACCAAGGTTGACACGATATCGTCAATTAGCAATCACCAGTCCTCATGTGAAGAGCACCTGCAGGCGCAATCATGGCTGGTGCCGAGTGGAGGAGGAGACTTCCACTTCTTGCTTTTCACATTGCATTTTATTCCTTTATTTGTTTCCTTTCCCCGGAGGCTTTTCCAGCAGCATGAATGGTCACGATTTGCAAATGGAGAGCAAAATTCGGCGTGACTTGCGGCCGCAGTGAGACCCCCTCATCATCCATTGGCTGGTCCACTCAAGTGTCGGGCCCGAATTAGCATAAATGAAGGCTCATGAATAATAAGCAAACAGTCCCGCTTCCAAAATAAGGGAAGGAGAGAAAGAGTCTGAGCAGGGATCCAAGAGAGTTTGAGAAAACCGGGTCTTCCCCAGTAAAAGATGTAGATCGCATGGAAGCTGGAGCGCATTCCCCACAAAAACAACCTCACCGTGAAGGTTTACGTTCACGTTTTGTTTTGTTTTTTTCAATCTCCTCTCACGTTCTGCACCGTAAACAAACAGAACCGTGAGCCAGGAGCCAGACGGAGGGGGGGTTTGCAGCCATGTTTTTGGTGATGTCACAAACCCGGTGGCACGTTTTCGACAAAAAGGGAGATCCACACATAAAAAGGCTAATTAATGAGGGGTTTTTAACAATAGAGGTTATAGGACCAAAATTCAAATTAAAGGTCATGTGTGTAAGCAGTGCTCTTCACTAATGCAGGACAAAAGTGGGCGTTTCTGCCGGTCGTTGGGCAATTTTCATTTTTAAAAATTAATTCTTATTTTAGCTCAAAGCGTGAACTTTCCTTGGCCAAGCGGTCTTTGTGTGTAACCCCTTCAACACACGGGAGACGTGTGATACTTCAGCAGTGCACTGTGGGTTTTGTTTTTGTTGTTTGTTTTTTTTAATTTTAAGCAGTCATGCGTTTCTGTTAGTTGAATGCCCGGAGGACTCTGTTAGACCAGCCATGAAAAACATGCAGCATTGAACCCTGGTGCACCTGCGGGAGGATCCAAACTTACGGATGTATCATGAGAGCTGGCATTTCCACGTGATTTAGATGAGTTCTGTGGGACAGTTCTCTCCTTCTAGACTCCAGCTTGATAGTAACACAGTTACAAGTATAAACAGGTCATAACTGAATAAGAACCAAAGCAATAACCGAGTAACATCTCGGTAGCAGGAACAGGCTTATCTGGGTAACATTAGCGAGGCTAATAAGTAGCATCTCAGAGTCATTAGCAGGGCTGAAGACTTGTTATATCTACAGATCTTGACTTCTCCATTTTTGGTATCAACTTTGGACCGGACGATTAATCACAGCGTCCTCACAAGTCTGTGTTAGCTCAGTCAAAACCAACCGGACACGCAGCCAGATGATAATCATTTAACTTTATTTGTCTCTTTCTGTCTTTCTTTCTTCTTGAAAGCGTTGAGCCACGTCCATGTTAGCGGCCTGGAGTCACACACAGCCGGCTGGGGGGTGAGAGGGAGTGAGACCTTTAAGGTTTCTGTCTCACTGTCAGGGGTCACACCAGCACTGAGACTGTCTTTTGTGTTGAAGCCTGAACATGGACACAGTTACAATGTGTACTGATGTTTATCTGAGTGTTGTTTTTTTTTTAAATCTTATCATATTTCCTCCATCACCGGGGCATCATGACCTTCTGCCAGTGTGAATAAACCCTACTGGTGGACTCCCATAATAAACGACATCACCACTGTAGCCATTTAAACGCATGATTTATGACAGACTTTATATTAAGCATCTTCATCTTCTGCCTTTCTGCTCATAAACAATCCTCTTGAGAGAATTTCCCACTATTTGTCTAAAATTAAACGCCTCGGTGAGTCTGAGCCAGCCCACGATGACCCAACCCCCCCCCCCCCCCATCAGCTGCATGTGCAACCCACTGGACAAACACAACAACCTTTACCAGAATGGACAATCAAAAGATGGTGATTATGATTATTATGATTATGATTATGATTATTATTTAAAGGTGGAGCGGAAGCCCTGCTCTCCAGATGGCAGTTGCCATGGATTTCTCTTCAAAGCTTTTGGTATAATGGCACATCCCACTTCTGATGTCAGCACTGGAAGAGGGGGAGGAAGGAGTTAAGAAAGAGAGGGAGAGACTAGGGCAAAGGGAAGCGAAGGAGGGGACAGGGAAGGGAGGGAGGGAGGGGAGGCAGCCTGTTGCTCATCATGATCATCAACTAACCTGCTCGTACTCCACTCGCCTGGCGCTCGCACTTAGATGGAGATGCAGAGTTAAAGGAGGCAGCAGCTCCAACACATCTCATGTGTTCTCCTACTCACAACCCTCAGGTTCTTCACAAACTGCCAAGGGCACCTGCCAGCTGATTCAAGGGCACAGTGAGTATTTTCTTCATCTTGTTTGTTATTTTTTAACAAATTTCACAGATTCGAATCAGAGGTTTCTCTTGCAGGAAGCTGCGCATTTTCAAGTGTGACTTTTTCACAACATTTGTTTCACAAGTTGGCCGATTCAGAGATTTTCACAGCTGATTGTTGAGCCGGTTGAACGAATCCGCTTCAGATTAAAAGTGACATTTATGTTATCGCGGGTTTATCAGCCCATATGAAATACATCCTCAACACATGACAGTCATTTACATAGTGGTGACACCGCACGTACTCCATGGTAACAAGACTGCAGTCGCTTTGTAGCCTGTTATGATCCGTCAACATTTACTGATAGCTCAGCAGAGACGAGGTTCAGTTATGAAGACGGGCACAGTTCCTCTGCTCGCCTCCTCTCACAGCACCAGCAGGACATTATAGAATCAGGACCAGTTTTCATTGTATGACTCATTTGTCCTGGTGCATAGACCAGGGCAAAGGGAAGCGAAGGAGGGCACATCAACACGGAGAAAGATAAGAAAACAGTCTCATCAGCAGCTGTAATTAGAGAAGAGATAGGAGACAAATGCGATTGTTTACACTACAGAATATCGAAAATATGATAGGAAAAGTGCAGGTGGGCATGTGTGCACTGTCTGTTTCCAAAAGGGAAAAGCTGCGGGTTTGGTGCAGGAATGTGCAACCTTTATGAAGTCGATAAAATACTGTACTGATCCTTTTGGAAGCTGGAGTTTGAGATGCTTTTGACTTCTTATTGTTTGTCAGTTATTACTTTCAAGAGGATGAATAAAGGACAGATGACGTTAATTTTTCATCATCGATTAATCATTCAATCGCTCTGTCTACGGAACGTAGAAAAACATCTGAATCACAGTTTCCCAGAGCCCAAAGTAATGTGTTGAACATGGCTCGATTTGTCCACCCTTCCAGTCTAAAAGCCACATATTCTTCATTTTCAATCTTAAACAACAAAGTAGAAGCCAATCTTTACGTTTAAGTGTTTGGAACCATGTTAATGCAAATGACTATGATTAATTTATGAAGATAAATAATGGATTGTTGCAGCCCAGGAAGTAAATATTATATCCTCTGAGTATGAACAACATCACCGACTCCATTCTGAACCTTCATTCGTCATTGTTATTGAGGCTGTTTTTAACCCTTGAGACTTGTGGATTTTTAACAATGCCCAATATACTTGTATTTTTTTGCAGTAGTGACATTTAAAACAATTTGTATGCATAAATCCAGTGTTTGCTGTTTTGTTTACTTCTCAGCATTTGACATCATGCTGATCCGTCAGGTTGCATTTCTGTGCCTCTACTGTGATACATTCGAGTACCGAACCTCCAAAATGATGATCTTAGCATAAAATGAAGAGCTGTCAGTCTGTCTTGTCCGAGTCCACACACGTCCTCGCCGAGTGGCCGTATGCAGGCCCGCCATCTTCTTTTTTCGGAGTTAAAAAATCAGCGCCACTCTGCCATTACACCCCACAACCTGGTCCAAGGTGGATGCGATTACCATCAACCTGATGTCGACAGTCTTTTCACAGCGGTTACAAATCTATGTTGTTGTCACGCCGCAACCACAACGTCTGAGGAGACACTTTTTGTCATACGACACGGATGTCAGAAGCTGGAGTTGACGTCACATGTAGGCAAACTACTGTACAGACACGCGTTTCCAAAAAAGGAACATACAAACAAGTCACGTATTAATACAGGTGGATTTTCCTCACGTCTTGTTCATTCACTCCATCTGGAACATGGAATATCCTCATGTATTTGGTTTTGATGTCACTGATCAATACTTTGTATGTCTTTCCACATCTGTTGTGCTGTTATTGTGTTTGGATGCGATATAACTTGTTAAAGGGAAAGTCCACTCAGAAATGAAAAGGCAGTCCTCATCTCATCACCGTCAACGCCGATGGACGGTTGGGGGAAGTTTTTTTTAGTCCACAAAACCCTGCTGGAGTTTCACAGGAAAAGGCGTTGCTGGAACCTCCCAAACAACTGAAGTGAACGGAGACCAACTTTTAAATATCCCAAACAAAAAGGAAAACCACATAATAGTGGTTAGTTTGAAGTAATCCAAGTGTCCCGAAGCCTCGACCTGCCAAGTTGTTTAAAAAGCATCACTGATGCCATGTTTTTAGCCTCATGAAAACATGGCGTCAAGGCGGAGAGCCGCAGGCTGCAGTGAGCAGGGAAGCTGCAAACACGGCAGCAGTGACGTTTTTCTAAACAACGTGTCACATAAAGGCTTCGAGGACACTTGGATGATTTCAGGCAAATGTCATGGATGGAATTTTATGGATCTAATTGTACGTCTAATAGCTGGTCATCCGCTCAGACATTGTTTGGGAAATTATCGCCGCTTTTTTTTTTTTTTTTTTTTCTTGTGGAACTCCAGCAGGGTTTTACACACTTCAAAAAAAAATAAAAAATAAAAAAATCCCCCAACATTCCAACAGCATTAGGGTGAGTAGACGAACTTTCATGTTTTGGTTGAACTGTCCCGTGAACTCCTTTTATTACAAGAATATACATCGATTACAACACTCAAGAGCTCTGTAAAGGCGTCAAAGAACTCCAGAACTTCCTGGAATCACTCACAATGCGGAGTGTCATGACACTCTGCATTTGCATTTATGGCAGGATCTCCTCCCGTATACGGGTCTGTGGGCTGCAAGGTCCCAACCAGAACATTCCCTCAGCTCTACATTCAGTTATGAACTATATATCCAAGAGGATAGACGAGTTCAATTAAAGCCGACCATTATAAGCCGCATGAATGATGGATTTATTGCAGGAATTTTATGCCTCAGTTTTAAGTATAGAACCACCTCTTAAACTGGCAACTGAGGGCTCCAAGCAGAGAAACTTCTGAATCTGAGAGCCACTTCACGTCCTCTAATCGGCTGATTTTACATCCCGGTGAGTCCGTAAGAGCTCCGGTTCAGCGGCGTTCTCACTTAGATGTTAGATTACAGACCATAATAGGATTATCCACAATATGAACGCCCCTCTACAATTTGAATCAGTGATATATGATATGCAATACATCATCGTCTCCCCCTCCTGCAGGTAATTATGACTATAATGAGATGAACTAATGACTTTTCCTGTTCTAACTGCTAATAGCGGCTGTCTGATTCTCCTCCACGCAAAAAAAGGGCCCACAAAGTAATTATAATCCGCTATTCCCAGGTGTCGTAATGTGTAAGGTACCTGAGACAGATATCCTGAGGAGTCATTAGAGCTGATCGAAGCCCTGCCGCCTAGCTCCCAAAGCACCAGTGGCAAAGTATGTCAAGAGATCTTTTGTCAGGGAAATTCAAATGATATGACAATAGGAGTAAGTTCGTTTCTCTCTTTAAACAATCACAAATGACGCAAATACCAGAATCGGAGAATTTTGTCCATTCATCACGAAAATCTTCTTCTTTCAAATCCCATCTGAGTTGGAGACGTCAACCAACGGAGCGTCGACTGATTTTTCTCCTGCAACTTAGCAATGAGCGAGGATTTCCCTTGATTGAGGGCCTAAGAGATTTTGGATTACGGCTGAAAAGAAACTCTGAAGAAGGAAGAAAAAGTGCGGACTGCTCCTGTTTTTCGCATGAAGGTGTTAAACGTCAACTATTCGGGTTTAGCAGCCACTTGTCAGCAACAGCTGTTTTTAAGACACATAAAGTTTCAAAATTCATAAATGTTGAGGCCATGAGACAGAACCTGTTTCCTCCATCCATGCATCCATTTTCTATATCACTCATTCGTTGAGGGTCGTGGGGGGGTTGGGGGTGCTGGAGCCTATCCCAGCTGACATTGGGTGAGAGGCGGGTTCACCCTGGACGGGTCGCCAGTCCGCCACAGGGCCATCACAAGCAATCAGGGGTTCAGTGTCTTGCTCAAGGACACTTGGACACGGTCACCGGGGGAAGTGGGGATCGAACCAGCGACCCTTCGGTTGTTAGACGGCCACTCCACCTCAGAGCCACGCCGCCATTTTACCAAAATAAAATATATTATAAGTTTATCACAGACTTTGTTTCAAGCATTTAACAAAAAAACAACAACAAAAAAATCCACTGAGGGAACCGGACAGTCAACGACTTATTTACAGGTTTTAGGCCTCGTGCCCTCACCACTCCGATCACGCGGTGCAAGGAATAAGAAAATACCAACAAAAGGAAACGTATGGCATCAAAAGTAATATCCTGTCACACAGAAACTGTAATTTTCTGCACTCAACACCAACATTTAGCTTATCGAGTATCTTACTCTCTATTTCCTTATACAAGTTACATCCTGCAATTACAGTCCAAAAAAAAAAAAAAAGAAATTAATTAAATAAATAAAAGCCCTGTGTGGTCGTTTGTCCGGTCCATCTATTCCTCATCAGATGAAGCACTTTTCAACTGACGGTTTAATCGTGTTTCCAGTGGATTTGTTTTCCTCTCCCGTCCGTCACCGCTCATGGCTTGCACCTTCTGTCACCTCCTCCCTCCCGTGGGGACCTGAACCTGGTCCTGGTGCAGAGATCCTTGGAAACACTTAGTGTAGAGTGACAGATAGTCGGGTCTCACCAGTCTGAGGCTGCACCTGCCTGCAGGAAAATCAACTGTTTACACAGCCAGGAGTGGTTATAGGTGGTTGGATTATTGCCGCATGGACATGAAAAGTGAACGTTGGCTATTTCACACAGACCATGCAGAGAAATTAAAGTTATGCAATATTTATATAATCAAAATAGCTGAACTCTCAACAGGGCTGAGAGTGTACAATCATCCACTTAGGGAGTAAAAAACCCTGACGTCCAACAATTTATGATCAAAACATACCGTTTTGATATATTCAGCCCTCAAATTGAAATGAAAAATGTCTTTTTTAGCCCTTTCAGTGCAGAACCTTGGTCGATATTGTTCATTTATTCTGCAACTGCCGGCAAAAAGATATGAAATACTTTTCAATTAAAATCCACAGCCTCTTTCTTTTTGCGAAACAAATTATGAGTCATAAGCATGTAGCCTCCAGATTCACCCCGTCATGATGCCCACTCATCAATCCGTCCTCGACTCTTAGCAGCACGTGTGTGCTGTACGTCAACAAGCTATACGTTGGCAAAAATCGTACGCCTGCAAAGAGTTTTGGGATGAGTGTTGATGGAAGCAGCATCGTAACGACAGGATGACCAAGATCCCGGGCACATATTTGCTGTATAACAGTGGAATAGCTCTCACTCTTTGTTTACGTGATTTATTTGACATTAGCAACTGCTCTCCCCTTCAAATGTGGCTTTCTTTCATCAAAATCTCATGGCCACAGGCCTGCTGGCTCAAATGTTCCGATATTCCTTTTGAGGAAAGTGGGATTTGTGTCTGTGATGGTCCAAGGTGAACCTGCCTACCTGCCCAGCGGTGTTATGGGGATGTGAGATGTCCAGTGCCACTGAATCAAGCTTAGCATCCAACTGACACGCAGCCTACGCCCACTTTTCAGTGTGCGTTCAAATTCCCAACATCATTTCCTGCCTTTCCGTTCAGTTCGAATCAGAAATGCATCACAACACAGCAGGTAGACACACTGGAAATGTTGCTTTAGCGGGACTTGAGTCTGAGTGTGTTGTTGTAAACTACAAGCCTGGCCATAGAGCGGAGAAATGATGCGCAGTTTGACGGATTCCATGTTTTGGTCTGAGCGCTAGAATTCTTTAAGAGGCTGGGCAGCGACTCAGAACAGGCTGGAAACACTGCAAGCAGCAAATGACAGAGGTGTGATGATTCTCATTTGGGAGGCATTCGAGACTTGAATGGCCTTTTCAAAAGGTTACTGGGCTTGAGATGGAGATCTTCCTTTTGTTGCACATTTAAGTTACAAAATTGCATCGCTGGAACTGAGACGTTTAAAGAGCAAATAATTAATAACCATGAGAGCCAAGGTATCTTGCTTTAGGCGTGCTTCTCCGCACCGTAGACACAGGGAGCTGCATGTTGCGGTGTGGTTAGGGAGGCGATTATTGCCCTGGAGGTACGGTTCCTTTCTTCTGATATTTTTTAGTATGCATTCAACCGCCCACTTACAAGAGAGAAGAAACATTCTGGTATAACAACAATTCCTGCTGGAATTACCGTAGGGAAATGACTCCTGGGGTAGAACTGAGAGTGGCATGCCTGACTGTTTCAGCATTTAACCAGAGAGGGAGGGGGCTCTTGTGGTTTCCAGTGGATTTCTGGAAACACCACCCTCTTACAGTCCATTAGAGCACAGTGAGCTGTTAAGGGAATAGGAGGAGAAGTGGTTGTTGGGGAGAACAAAGGGACATCATGTGGTCTGAATGGTCATTAAGCCTGAAAGAAAATAGAGAGACACTCTTATGTTCAGGTGATGTCCATCATCCAGAAACATTTCAGAGTGAGAACACGTGTTCAAAATTCTATGGGATTGCAACAGGACAAACAAGAGCCGCTGTTGAAAAAAACGTTTCGCTTTAGCACCGTTTTCATCTGCGACTGATTACCACGCGCTTGACTGACTCAAGTTGACTTGCAAATCCTTGATTCAGAGACAAAGTGAAAGAAAAAAAAATCCGTCCAGTTTTGACTCTTCGTTAATTACACATCACCTCCACCAACGTTCAGATCTGAAGCCGTAAGCAGTGATCGTCAGCTGTCTTCGGAGGACAGAAGCTCGGCAGCGTGTTTACGTTCGTCCAGTGGCATTCAGCTCTGCAAACATGAGAAAGCTCAGTCCTAAATAATCCTTCAGAAGTGGCACCTCCATTATCATGCATAATAAAGCCATCGACATACATGTTGTTTTAAGTGAAGCTCTAATTGCACTTGACGAGGGCCCTGTGGGAAATGCATACACAATGAAGTCAGGCAACAGAGACTCACAACCCAGTGACTCACCAGGCAATCTGGAGAACATGCCCTGTGGCGGAGCTGTGATAACGCTGGCACCGAGAGAGGCCAGACCTCCGCCGATCTGGTGGTGGAGAACAGACTTCTCTGTCTTTGTTGCGTTTCATCTTTTTTTTGCTGAGATAGACCTCTTCCCCCCAGAGGAGGCGCAACAGAGAGGAGATGAGATTTTTTAAAAACAAAACAACACACAAGGCTGCACGGTGGTGCAGTGGTCAGCACTGTGGCCTCACAGCAAGACGGTTCCGGCTTCGAGTCCCGGCTCGGGCACGGGATCTTTCTGTGTGGAGTCTCCATGTTCTCCCCGTGTCTGCGTGGGTTCTCTCTGGTACTCCGGCTTCCTCCCACAGTCCAAAGACATGCAATTGGGCACTAGGCTGATTGATTCTCTAAATTGACCGTAGGTATGAATGTGAGTGTGAATGGTTGTTCGTCTCTCTATGTTGGCCCTGTGATGGACTGGCGACCTGTCCAGGGTGAACCCCGCCTCTCGCCCGTTGACGCTGGGATAGGCTCCACCCCCCCGCGACCCTTAATGTGTAGGAATAAGCGGAAGATGACGATGGATGGATGGATGGAAAACAACACACACACACACACACACACACACAGTCACACACACAGGCTGCAGAGAGGCAAAAGAACAATCGTTTGAAAAGCACAAGACAAGTGTGATTAAAGTCTGTTGGGAGGGGAGCATCGGCCTGCGCCCATCCGTGCTGTGAGGCACCGCATCGATAACCTGAACTGCGTTGAGGGAAGAGGTTGGATTTTCCAGATCAGCAGAAGGAAAAGAGAAATTTCACACTGAATTCCTTTATTTTGTTTATTTTGGTGAACAAAACTAGCATTGACCTCAAATCATCCTTCAATGTCCAGACCGCTGTTAAGAGTCCCAGCTGTCCCTGGGCGAGGGGCAGGGTCCCCCTGGACGGGTCACTGGTCCATCGCAGGCCTCACATAGCAGAATAAACCCTCTCACCTATACGGGCAATTTAGAGTCTCCAGTTCCCTTAACTTGCACCTTTCTGGTGTGTTGGAGGAAGCTGGAGAACCTTGAGAAGTGACTCAGTGCATGTTTTGGTGGTCCACACCAGCTTTCCTGATAAACACACTGAGACCTAAAAACACCCAGAAAATCGATGGCATTTTCGGACTGAAGCATTATGTTTTTCAGATGTCCACTCGTCCATCTGTCTCATTCTCAAGAAAGCAATATCTCAGGACCGCCTGAAGGGAATGTCTTCAAATGTGGAACAAACGTCCATATGGACTCAAAGATGAACTCAAAATATTTTGGTCAAAGGTCAGTAGCGACACAGCTACGGTGTTCTATCTGTAATTCTTAGAGTCTTCTGAGGAAACTTGAAACAGTGATCAACCTCAACGGAACCTTTATCTCTCAGCATTTGTAGCCGATAAAAACACAAAATTGAAGACTAAAAAAAAAGACCTTACACCTTTGAATACTTTGTAAAATAGATTTGCCTTTGCTACTGCTGATCCAATATTGATCAACTGATCAATTGATGTGGATGTAGCATCTGGTCTTGAGGAGAGAACAACCGCTTGTGTCCAGTTAAGCTGCTCGTTCCAAAGAAGAAAAAAAAGCAAGCGCAATTTCATGTGGATCTTCAGAACGGTCAAACGCCGCCTCAATGAGGCGCCACCAGACGTAGTGTAGGTTCATGCAACCATGCAAAGTGCTGGAGTGAAGCTGTCAGGGTGGAAGATGCTGCTGGCTGTAATCAATGTCTCACTGAGGCTGACAGTGCAGGTGCCTAATAACCATTCAGTGACACATTCACATGCCCGCTTTAGAAGCCGAGACCTCCTTCCTGACCCAGAATTGGGGGTTCAGCGAATCCAGGCTCTGACATTTTAATTCCTGACTGGCTAACCCGCCTCCCCCTAAATTACTATAATTGATTAAATTAGTTTGGACACAGGCCACGAGGTTCCTACAGCACAGAAGGTTTCTCTGTGCATCCATTCCCTATATTTGGATGTTATTCTTTCTGTCTCTCTCAGCGTTTCTGGATTGATTTATCCACATGGTTTTTTACTTAAAGGAAGTTGTCAGTGCTTAGAACAGGCAGAGGAAATACTGGCATCAGTTTGTTTGCACAGAGAAAAACAGTTTGATTGTGAGTCAGTACACACACCTCAACTAGCACCTAACGGGAGGTGTTTGAATCCACCCTAGCTATTGAGACAGGCACACAAAACATCCCTGCACAAATATAGCTTTTCTCTGTAGCTGCACTACACAGTCAGAGAAATTGTCTAACAACATAATTGCATCAGACCCTTATTTGTACTTCCCAGGCTGCTGTGGGTAGCAGAGACTCGTGCACACTGTTGAGAGTGAAATGATGCCTGATGTCTCTTGAACACTGATCCTGTTTAATGATGCATACATGACATATTCATACTGTTTTATTTTTCTAACGCATTTAGCGGATGTAAAAGGGATTAATTTCATTTCCTGTTGGCTCTAACTTGACTCATATTACTAATGCAGCGGTAAATTCCTGTTGCAGCATAGCCACAGACTGGATAAATAAAAAGTGGACAGACCCTCCTGGTCTGAGAAGTGAAGTCAATCGTGCGGTGCCTTATTTATGGCCGGCAGCAGTCCTGGATTTTGTTTATTTGTGGCTCAAATCAAAGTCCCGGTTCATAGTCGAGCATCCAACTGGATAAAGAAGACCAAGACGATGCACTTGAGAGTTTGTAAACGGAGGTTTCTGGGTGGTTTTGTTAGCCATCAGTCTCCATCAGCTTCAAGCTTACTATACATGGCTGGGTCTTCCTGCCACCTGGAGAAACACAGAAGTAACATAGTTGCTAGTTATACCTTTTGAATGAAGTACTCCTTTAAGGTACGTGTACAGCAAGCATGGTTTGTAACACCACCGATATTTTGGAGGCCAACTGTTTTTCATTTCAAACTAAATCTGTCAAACTGATAATTTGGTACCATTTGTCCACCCTCTGTCGTCCCTCTGAAGGTGACCGAGCTGGCGGCAGGTTGAACACAGGGATGTGATCAGACCAGTAAAGATGACCCTGTTGGCGGGTGATGGCTCAGACTATGACTACAGCGCCCTGAGCTGTGCCTCTGACACCTCCCTCAACCCTCCTCCCCTACGAGAACAGGAAGCCCTGAAGGGAGCGTACTACAAGAGGGCGCAGCGAGCCCCTGAGCTCAGCACCACCCACGGTGACACGCCTCTTTCACACACACGTAAACTCCACGCCATCATCAATGTAGGGGGCCTGCGCTACCAATTACCTTGGACCACCTTAGAGGACTTCCCCCTCTCCCGACTGGGCCAGCTGCACCTCTGTAGCAGCTTCGATGAGATCATGAGCATCTGTGACGATTATGACGTTACACACAATGAGTTCTTCTTTGACCGCAGCCCCTGTGCCTTTCGCACCATCCTGACATTCTTGAGGGCAGGTAAGCTGCGCTCCCTGAGGGAGATGTGCGCCCTCTCCTTCAGGGAGGAGCTGCTCTACTGGGGGGTCCCTGAGGAAAGCCTGGAGTGGTGCTGTCGCCGCCGTCTGCTGCAGCGCATGGAGGAGTTTGAGGCAATAGAGCGAGCTGCGGAGGAGGAACTCCTGGAGGACCTGTCAGATTCTGACAGTGGTCAAAGGGAACATGCAGCAGAGTCCAGACTGAGCCGCTGCATGGGGAAGCTGAGGGACATGGTGGAGAGGCCTCACTCGGGCCTCCCCGGGAAGATCTTTGCCTGCTTGTCGGTGTTGTTTGTCACCATCACCGCCATCAACCTGTCCATCAGCACCATGCCTGCCATGAGGGAAGAGGAGGAGGCGGTGAGTAGAATGAGAACATTTAACAAATAAAAAGTTCCTGTAAATTTTCAGTCTTCACAATAACCAATCACCAAGTTCTTAAAGCCTTTCTGACCAAACCTGAGTATGTCAGAGTTTTTAAAAACAAATGTCATTTCCTGTACACCAGGGGGTGCTATAACCCATTGGCACCAAAATCAAACTGATTCCCTTGTGGTCCAGACTGTAGAGACCACGTCCTTCCACCGTGTTCAGGGAAAACTGGCGCTTTGATTTTTGCGCAGTCTAATTGAGAGATAAACAGACAAACACTACCCAGCCTCCAATGAGGAGGTGAATATCCAGCAGTGTCTTAGTTTGTGTCTCCTTTGGTGTTTTCCTGACTGCTCCTCCTCGGTTGTCATCTGAGGAACATCATTCAGGCATTGATAGACACCACTAAGATCATCTGGCCTGATTAAACAATGTTGTTGTTGGAAATTGTTGTTACTGGACTCTACATTGTCAGATCTTTTCCATACTTCTCACGCTTGATGAGGTTCTCTGCCTGAAGACATCTACAAGCTGCAATCAACCTACAGTCACTGATACACCTTCACGTCATGCCCAGCAGCATAATACATCAGAACTGTGTGTTTGTTAGCACCCCTAGTGGATGCAGGAATCAACGCTTGTACCTCACAGAGTGCAGTAGCTTTAGTTTGCTCCTGATCAGGTTTTTCCTCCCCATCTCCCTCTACTGAACAGCCAGAATGCACTCCAGCTCCTGCAGCAGTAATTAGGGCCCGAGCACAAAAGTGCCAGGAGCAGAAGGTTCTTCACGGTGGAAGTTTATATGCGCTCTGTGGGCACTTTCTAGTTTGTCTTGTGCTCCAAGTTTTCCATGCAAGCACACCACATATTTGAAGCCAGCACAGTGAGGAGATATGGTCGGTTTTCATTCCCCAGCAGATATGAAAAGGACATGTAATTTTGAAAAGCAGTCATTTAAAAAATCCTAATGATGACATGTCTCAGCTGTCACGTCGTTTAAAAAGCTTCCTGCAGTCGGAGGAGCCGAGAGCCACATTATGCACAAGTTGTTTGGCCAGATTTTAAGAAATGTTTGAAGACGTCTCAGCCATGCCTCCATTATTATGACTGACTTCTATCACGACCATAATTAGCACCCCGCTCGCTCGCATTTGTCAAACTGTAGAAAATGGAATATTTTCGCCACACGCATCAGTGTTAACAGACTGGAATGTTAACAGGTTTTTGATAAAGTTCTCTCAGGTGCTTCTGGTTGAAATTCTGCTTTGGATGGGAGTGAGGAGCAACCACTTTATTTTCCATCTTAGAAACCCTGCACTCAAGAAATCAAGTGCTCTGTGTGAGTGGTCGGTGGGAGAAAGAGCAGAAGTAGCTGGTGACCGCAGACGATGCTGCTGACCAACGTTTCAGATTCTGTAAATGACTTCGCTGTGCGGACCCTGGATAGACCATTCATTTTGTAACTCCATGTGTTTAGATATGAGATGTTACAGTTGCATTTTGCATTTGCATTTCAAGCGTCTGTGAAAATCAGGTTGGCAGGAGTTTTCACATGTTTGGAAAACTCTCTTTCTGCCTGTGGAGGTTTTTCAGAATCTCACCTGATCTCACCTGCTTTCTTTAATTCAAAGATGTAAGGACGGACCATATTCTGGGTTTCTACATCATCATTGAGGTTCTTGTGAATATTTTGTCCTCTAAATTGAAGCGTTCCAGGTGGGTCACTTTCAGATCTTGCAATGAATGGGCTCCCCCTAGTGATTACAGCTCACACTCACACACTGTCTTTATTTGCGCATGTGAAATAAAACAGGACAAGAAAACAAAAACAAAAACGAGTGACATCAGAGGATACACAGGAGGGAAGAATGAATAAAGGGGTATGTTGAAAGGACGCCACAGAAAAGTCAAATTAAAGACAGCTCAGCAGAGATAAACAAATCGACTCAAATACTTTTAGAATGTCTTGAACATAAAGAGAATACGAGTTCCAGGCAAGTAATTTTGGAATTAACAAGAATAAAAGATCAAAAATATCAGGAAATAACAATTTAGAGGATAAAATAGTGGGCTTAGAAAAAAAAGAAATGAACAAGGATCTTGCATACGAGACAATTCATGAGGAACGAGCGATGACAACAGCCTTTGTGTCTCTGATAGGGTACATGTTCCCGCATGTGCTACAACATCTTCATCGTGGAGACGGTGTGTGTGGCCTGGTTCTCCCTGGAATTCTCCCTGCGCTTCATCCAGGACCGCAGTAAGCTGACCTTCCTCAGACAGCCCCTGAACCTGATCGACGTGGTGGCCATCCTGCCCTACTACATCACGCTGCTGGTGGACAGCACCTCTAAAGGGGAGAAGCGTCTGGGCTCTGGCAGCAGCTACTTGGACAAAGTGGGCTTAGTGCTGCGTGTCCTGAGAGCCCTGCGCATCCTCTACGTGATGCGGCTGGCTCGCCACTCGCTGGGCCTGCAGACTCTGGGACTGACGGCACGCCGCTGCACACGGGAGTTTGGGCTGCTCCTCCTCTTCCTGTGTGTTGCCATCGCGCTGTACTCCCCCCTCCTGTACTTGATTGAGAATGAAATGGCCACCTCTCAGGAGTTCACCAGCATCCCTGCCACCTACTGGTGGGCTGTCATCACCATGACAACGGTGGGTTATGGGGACATGGTGCCCAGGAGCATCCCGGGTCAGGTGGTGGCTTTGAGCAGCATCCTCAGTGGGATCCTGCTCATGGCCTTCCCTGTCACCTCCATCTTCCACACCTTCTCCCGCTCCTACATGGAGCTGAAGCAGGAGCAGCAGAGGCTGCTGCAGAGGAGGACTCACTTCCTGCTGCGGAGCCGCATGGCTGACCTGGGTAGCAACATCTCCTTAGAGAGCGATATGCTCTTCCCCATAGGGTCCCCTGACGCCCGGGACATGGACGACTGAGACTCTTGGGAGGAGAGTCCCGGTAGAGAGACAGGAGGATAGGCGAAGGACGATAGAAGGGTGGGACAAGACGTCTTCCCAGGCTTGATGCAGCCATTCTGTGTAGCAGTGAACTTCTGGTTAGACATGAAGGACACAGAGAGGAGAGGAGCAAAGTTAATTATCTCTGGATGAAATGTATCACACCGTGGTCACAGTATATTAAATGACAAAGAAAACACCACAAACCTCACGACAGTATCGAAGCATAACAGTGGTTTGCATCACAATGATCATATAACAACATTCAAATTTAGACATTTCAAATCTGCTACAGAAAAAGAGCTGAAGATTACATCGTCTGATTTTCCCCTTTTTGATGTAAAATCTTGTCCATCTGGAATTTTACAAACGGGCTCACTGGATTTGGGGATGTCACATGATGCAGTGTAATTAAATGGGAGATGCTATCTGCCTCTGTTAAAATGAGATCTTATCAGTCAAAACAAGACATGCAGTCTGCTAAGGAACAAACAAGTATTATATGAACCGAGGTCCAGGAAATATGTTGGTCCCCCCTCCCATTAAGCACTGCCAGTGTTGTCCACGTTTTCACTGAGGCTCCATATGCAATTTTTGAATACTTTTGGACATTTTGAAGATCACTATTGTGCTTGTAAGTACTGCGATTGCTGTGCATAGCTGTTTATAATCTATTTCCCTCTTTAAAGTGGATTTGAACTGAAATCTTTGTGCGTGTCATTGCTTCTCTGTTGGTTTTAACTTCAGTCCCAGAGGGAGGCTGTGTGTGAGAACAACGTCCAGGACTGAACATCCTGAGTTGGAGAAGTCACAATCACACATCCAGCGGAGCATGGCGTGTTTTCACCAAGAGTCAAAGGGGAAACGATGCAGAAACCAGTAGTGGATTATAACAAAGTGCCCCTTATCAAGAAGGATAATCCAAAATACAAGTCTGAGCTACAGGCAATTGCACCGTATTTAATAGCAGCAGCTCTCCATTCACCAGAATTTGCATTCTTGCTCGATACTGAGATGATTAAGAACATTTTTGTCAATACATATCATATGAATTGACCCGCGCAAAGAAAGCACAGGAAAATAGGTTGGAAAAATATCCGATTTTTTTCATTTAAACTTGAATTTTGTTTCCGTATTTCAACTCACTGGATTCCTGCGTCATAAATTTTACTTTTATCTGTCGTTAATCTTGTAAAGTTTCCGCAAGTGAGAGGTGCACAGTGGAATCAGGAGCAAGGCCTTGCAGTCAGGGTGTGCTTCCCGTCTGGAGAACTCAACTGAGAACTGAGAAAAAGTTCAATGACAGGGAATGATTTTGTGTGAAAGAACATTTCTTGAACGAAACTGTAAGTCTGTGTTGACCCCAACTGAGCAAACTGTTAAAGTCTCGCTGCCTCGTTTGAACAGTAGGCGTCAGCATTGTGTGATTAAAGGGGGAGCGGATGACAAAACCTATGATTTCTTTCTTCTTCTTCTTCTTTTACCATGATGACAAGACAGTCCGTTCCACTCAGTTCACTCTGGTGTTCTGTAGAGGTGGTATAATCGTGACAAACCACCTCATATAACCGCCTGCATTCACGCAGTGTAACTCCTGACATGACTTCATGACTGGAGCAGGAATTTCTGACAGAACTCCAGGAATCACCAAGTCTCAGCCGGTGATTAGATCCGTCCGGCCCCGCGCCCCCAGGTGAGGGAGGCTCTCCGTGAGACGCCATTCATCTCAAGCAAAGGTTAATCACGCATAAAAAAACGATCCCACCAATCAGAGCTCGCCAGAACGCGGAGGCTCCGCCCCTCCCTGCCTCCAACATCACACCCCGGTGTTTTGGTCAGGATTTGATGATCCTGTGTCAGACTGTCTGCTGTCTCCTCGGCAAAGCTCCATCTGAACGGGACTCCAGGCATGTTTGTCCCCCTGGTTCAACCTTTCAGTCCTTGTGAATGAAAAATGTCTTCGTAGCTCCGGAGGTTTCCCCCGGTATGACCTCACCGGGCCGTCCGGGATCCCTCACCGTTCTCTCTGTCGCTCGACTTGGCACCGACGGTCTCTGCGGCTGCTGCCCGCTCCGAGCCCTGGTTTTAGGATCCGTTTGGTCTCTCTAGTGAATCCGTTCATGTTTTGATGCCAAATCCGCCTGTGTGATCGGTAGAAGAGCGACGACGCCAACATCTCCGGTAACGGCAGGGTGAGTAAACTTGTTGTTGTCGAGTGGTTCAGTCCTGACAGGCGGACAGACAGGGGTTAATTAAAAATGAATGAAATGAAGGGTGAGCTCAGTGCAGCAAAAATATGAACTATAACACTGCGTTACCCCCCCCCCCCCTTATAGTTTTAACTCTGTGACCTAAATTCATGCTGGAATTCTTTGTGACTTTTAATTGCATCTGTTAATGGAGATAAGTAGGTGGGGGTCCCACTATATCATCTTCGTCATTATAATCACTGGTTGCACCACTTTTCGAGTGACTCACTGGTGCTTTTGATTTACAGCAGCCACTAACTGGGCCGCAGTACTTTTGGAAACACTTCACGATCAACTTTTTTTTTTTTTTTTTTTTTACTGCGTATTCATGGAGTAACGTGGTCTCGTTGCTCTGCAGTGAAGCTTTTTATGGGCTGTCTGGTGTTTTATGCATGAGAAACGTAAGAATACAGTCTAAATAAATGTACTCATTGATTTGACTTCCTTCCAAAACGCTTGGCGTGGCTGTCATACACTCAGGATGAGTCTCTACATGACCCAAAGAGTGCAGTACATCTATATATATGGTGGTTTAAAAAAAAAAAAAATTGAGTAAACATATGTCTGTCTTTGATTGGAGTGTATACAACTCATACATTCTCCCTGCCAGACTGCTGCTGCCATTTGTTTTCATCCATCAAGAAAATTAAACCAGTTTTTTTACTGTCTGGACCAGACCGGCTCTTAAATATCGTGATGTTTCAGGGAGGCGTCACCGTGTGACACATTAGCAGTCATGGCAGTTTGGATATTCCACTTTGCTGAGCCAGAGTGCTCGTGATAAACACTTTTTAAAGTGAAACTGAGGCCGCATGTCATCATTTCTTTAGTCTACTTCCTGCTAGGCTAGCGCTCATAAAAGTGTGTGAGGCACTGGGAACTCAGCTGGATGAGGAGGAAAAGAGTGGCACAGGAACAGGAACTAAAACCCTGAAACAAGTTGGCCTAGTCGATGAGTTCCTGATAAGTTTTCACTTAAATGTGTTTAACAACAACTCGAGACATTTTGGTGTTTCACTCCAGCATGACAAACATCAGCAAGGACCACGCTCTTGAATATTGGAGCTTCTTATGTTTCTTAAAAATGGCTGTTGCTGACAAGTCGCCGGAAATGACAAAGGTTCGTCGTGGACGTTAAAAACTCAACGCGCTGAAAAACGGAAGAATGTGGTGGTGGTGGTGACGTTGAGCTCATGCAGCGGTGGTGTACTCTGCTCATAATGTTAGCTTTGTGCTGCGATTGATTGAATTTGCGCTTCAAAACGCCTAAAGGTGGCATTCCATTAGCGCCGTGGAGCTAACAAGCCACACCGGCTTGTTTCTATGGAATTCTCTCATTTGAAATAACAGGAGAGCTGTGTTGCCATTAGCTTCTGGCAACAAGTGCTGTATGCAGCGAGTGTTGCCTGAGTTTTGGATCCACCAAGAAGTCATGCAGGGGTAAACAACGTCTTTGCCTCATAGAGAGCAACTGATAAATAACGACAGTCGCAGCCTTCTGACCTGCCAAAAACGGACATATTTTTGAAAACATAAGCTGCTCTTTTTCTCCTTTCTCTTCTAAAATATTTCAGGGAAGTGTCACTTTTTTAATCAAAATAAAATAACCATTTCATCTATCATCACTGGTGCATTATTCTACTAATCCACCACAGATTTTGCTAGTGGCTTTTGTATGTGTGTGTTGTTGTTTTTTTGTTTTTTCTGAAGGAATTAGGAATTTTGGCAGCAGGCAGCCAAAACATGTTATATCCTATTGATCTAATTTTGGGCCAATGACAGGAAAAAGTGTTTAATAAACATCCCTGAGCACGGATGAGGATTTGCTCTCTGCTAGCCAAGACAAATACTCTGTATCACCTGGGTATTAGCATGCAGGGTGCAGCAGGAGATGCAGCCCACCAGTGTGGTACGGGATCGTCCATTGTACTTCCTTACTGCCAGATTTCAGACTCCACACAGGGGATCTAATGCCCCTTGGAATCCCATGAATGCCCTCCAGTGAAAGCTGTGGATGTTTATGTCAGCCCCAATGAGATTGGTGGAAAGTGGCTCTTGAGGTCGAAATTCCTGCTAATTGGCAATGTGGCTGTGGACTGGCCCCTTTGTTCCCCCGTATACTGGAGTGGTCTGTCTGTCAGGGTGATATGCTGGGTCTGGCATCAATGAACTGCTTGTTTCCTCAGCTATCTGGCCCGGGAGAATCAGTGGCTTTAAGACAAGTCCCTTCCCCTTCCAAAATTGTCTTTGTGCACCTACTCAGAAAGATGGAGGCGAGACCGTTTAGTCTATTGAGAGGCTCTTTCTCAAGTATCCCAGCCAAGCCTTTTAGTGATGTGTGGATTTAACTGCACTCAAGCAAACTGAGCAGTAGACTCTGCTGTAGCTGGCCGTTTGATGAGTTCATCATTTGATCTCGCGAGTGTCCCACTTTCCTTTCGGTCAAATGAGGATTAATTGGCACCAAACACTGAGGACATATTGTAATTGTTTCTGATATCATAAAGAGGAATTGGCTTACTGACGGGACATAAAACTCACAAATGGCTCAGTGGGTAACAAATTGGGTTTGAAGTGATGGCGTGCTTCTTTTTTTTTTTTATGTTGTTGAAACAACACATTATTCCCTTTCAGAATGTGACGAACAAAACACTTATCCGATGCCAGTACCAGCGCCTCGACTTGATACACTCCACAGCGAGAGAAAGAGGAAGTGATTGCATACAAGAAAGAGGGGCAAGAGATTTGTGGTGGCTTCCCACTGACAAAAGCTTTTGAATTTTTTATGTGACAGATATGAAACTTCTGTCGCTCTGGCCCAGTTTCGGTGCTAATTAGTGCCCAGCTACGTTCAAGGGCATACGGTTGGGCATGGGAATGCCAGTACCACCTGCTCTCTCATTCTTTTCTGCGTGTCTCATACCTCTCACATCCTACCAAGCTTCTTTCTTTTTGGGCTCCATGTGCAAGTGGCCTAGTTTTCTGTTCTTTGCGGTAGTACTTTTTTTTTTTTTTTTTTTAAGTTTGCTGGTGATAGCAAAGGTTGTTTCACCTCCATGCTAATTTGACTTTATAGCGAGCGCTGGCCTTGTTGTACCTGAATTGGAGACCACAGCAGAGAAGTGCTTGAATCCATAAAGCAGCTTGTTGCACCCCAGTTATGGCAGTTGAATGATAAAGCAGAACTCAAGCCCTCTGACGTATCAGCCTTCCTCTGTCAGTGGGTTCTGTGCTTGTTGGCCATTTGAATAGCGATTCTGATGGTTGTTTGATACTCAACAGAGGAGGACTTGTATCCTCGCAGGATCCCTGGCCACTTCCTGTCCCTCTGCTCTGGGAAAGAGCCAGGGTGACACAGGCCACGCATCTCCACTCAATCCACCCACTGTTGCCTCTGTGGAAAAGCTATCACTCTCACACTCTCATTCCCACCGCTCTCTACGCCGTTCTTGTGACAGGAAAAGCGTCTTTGGCATTAAGAAAGATGCTCCTCTATGTGTGGCTTTGTGTAGGCGCAGCTGTGCAAGCCTGGTCAGGATGATGAGATGCTGGGAAGAGCACATGCTCCCCCCCCCCCCCCCCAACCTCCACCCACCACCCTTCTTCAAACATGAGGCCATCCATCCATCCACTGCTGTAGTGTATGATAAACTGGTGCTGGTGCTGGTGGTGCTGAGGTTTATCCAGATCATGTACTGGCAGAGACGATGCCAGACGTTGGCTAATCCTATAATCTGACCCAAACCAGATAAGAGGAACATATTTGTGTGGAATTTACTAACCAAAAACATGCATTAAAGGATGTGACCTGATAATTTTGCATCCTTTCCCTGAGCTGTATCATAAAAAAGGGATACCATAAGAATAAAACCAGGAATGAATCATGATCCTGTCGCCTCACGGAGGGCCCAACACACACTCTGGTCTACCAGAACTATGTCGCGGCTACGAGCTCGTTGCTGTTCACTGATTGTTTCAGTTGGTATTATTCACCTTGTGTGTGCTGCTTTTCTCACAGTGAAACAAGAACAGACCGAGCTAGCGAGCTTGTAGCCGCTTACATGCTGGAAAGAGAAACAAAAAAACAGTGTTGATGGAGATTTGGAGCGTATGTAGGTGTATTTTGGTTAAATAGATGTTAAGATATATGAGAAACTCACAGAATTTGTTGTATAACCTAAGATGTTCTATCGCTTCACTCTGGGTGTAACGCCATCCGTGACAAACAAGCTAGGGGATTCTTTCCACCATAGCGGAATGATGGCTACACCAAACTACCTTGATACCATGCATGTCTGTCCCTTTGCCTCTCCTGCAACTGCAAAGATTGGTGCTTAGCTGTTTTATTTGAAGCGTTCATACAATTCCTTGGACACACAATGGTCCTGTCACTTCCACGCTGATGATGTACAGCTGAACCTGTCAGGTCAGCCCTGGTGAATTACAACCTCTGTCCAACTGACACATCAGGCACTGGATGGCTAGCAGTGTTTTAAAACTTGAAAAGCCGTAAAAAATTTGGGTTCTCTTGATGTTGCTAATATTGTAGCTTTTATTGGTGCCCTGTGGCAAGCGTGAGAACCACTGCTGTGCGTGTGGATCTTCAGGGGTTGTTGTTTTTTTTTGGTATGATAAGCAATATGTCTCATATCAGAATGACTTTAATATAAACTTTATGTGGGAGGTTGCTAAACAATGCCAATGACTCAGTGGTAACTTGGCCAACTGCTATGATTTCTCCCATTAGTCTGGTTTTACAGCTCATGGTTAGGGTTGGAGCAAATCGACGCCATTGTTTGGCCCCGACGTGCTCACTCTCCACTTGTACTTTTATCTGTCGACCCAAGTGTGAAAAATGTTGGCACATCCAAAAATATTCCAGTATTTAAGTCAAGTTTTATCACCATTGTGTTGAATATTTTATATTTGAACAATTTTGTTTTTCCCTGATCTGAATTTGTGCTTCGTTCATGCCAGCAAACCTGAGGCTAATAGTCAGTGACAGAGGTTGGAGGAAGTGTTTTCATCTCTGTTCTGGAGAGTTGTGATCCCTTTTCTGTTGTTGTTTGTATTTGAGTGTGTGAATTTTATACTTCACCCACCTGTATTTTACCATTACAACCCTGGTAGGGATGTAGGTGTGCAGACAGCTCTGCGTAGGTGTGCGACTTCCGTGTTGGATTGTGCAACATCCTCCACCGATGATACAATGATTCAGCTCCAGACTTGTGTCAGTTCAGTCTAGAAAGAAGGTTCAGAAATGTGGGACAGCACATGTTCATGAAACATATGTACGTTTTAACAGATTCCCTGAAAGTCTGGTTAGGATTTATAACCTATAATAAAAAAAACATTTTCTTTGCTGTGCTCCAAGCAGCAAAATATGACCCGTCATTAAGCTCTTTGTGATCTGAAAGTACACTTGTAAAAGTAAATGTTCCATCACTGAATGTTTTACATGGTAGGAGGAACGACCGACTCTTCTGATTGCTCACAGTCAGCATCTCGCTCACGGCTTCGCCGCCCCGCTGAGTTACATTTGAATATTGAAATCAAGGTCTGCTGAACAAAGGGGTGGTTTCAAAGGGATGGAGGAAATCACTCCAGCGTTGGGGGCCTCGCCCTCCAATCTGTTATGGAAATGTCATGGCAGGGAGCAGTTATGTTTTGATGATAGAGCGTGACATGGGCACATTTTAAAATTTTAATAGCAATCACTGGGGGGTTGTTTCGGCTTCTCTTATTTGTCTATCTCCAAGGCAGCAGGGCCTCAATAATGGAAGCTTTTTTCAGCCACAGACGTATTGATACATCACGCTTTATTTATATTACTGCGTCTGCACACGAGCGTGGAGGATGTGCTTTGCTGGAGAGCTGTTGGAAACACAGAAATGCTTGAATCAGCTAATAGTCGTCCGCAGCATTTGACACCCTCAGCATGCTTTTAATTTTGTGTTGACAGTAAACACAATCTGGTCCAGAGCTTTTTCATGGCAGGAGGAACAACCACAGGGTGTATTGCGGCCTTGATTCACATTCTTGTTCTTACATAGAGTGCAGTGTGGCTGCTCGACGCTGCATTCCCTTTCCCTGACAGACGGTGAGGGGAATGTGTCAGGGTGGGTGGCATGCGTGGCTCGGGGCAGCCTTCGAACATCCTGAGCGGATGGTGTCTCTACCTGCTCCCCGTACATTCCTGCTTTGGGCTGTGAGAGCAGGAGAGGAGTTGAAACTCGCCTTGTCCTCCACTCTACATTCCTCAGCCATGACTGGGCTCGGTCGCGCTGCTGCAACAAACCTGGGAATGCCACGATGAACGCGCTCACATGCGCACCTGCGGCTCACTCTCTCACCTCTGAACATGTTTTCTTAGTCAGGTTTAATGGTGCTATAAACTTCATGAACTGATCCAGGTTTTGATTTGCAGAACTGTTCTGTCTCTGTAGATGGATATAGATATCTCCCCGGGGTAGTTGCGGAGCTGCAGGGGTTTCTCTGGCTGTCAGGGTTCGTAGATTAGAGGCTAAACGGTGGAAGGCCGAGGTTACCGGAGCATGAGGCTCTTAGGAATCTCTGTGGATTTGAGAGGATCAAATGCTGCCTCTTTGAAATGTGATGAGAATGGAGTAGTTGAAGTGTTTGCCATTACAGTCAGTGGGTGTACGTGCACAGTTGATGTCGAGCTACAGTCATAGCTCGATTCGGCAGTTTAATTGCTCCACTTTAATTTCAGCGTACAAGAACCTAAAAAGAATCGATTTACTTATGGAATTATAACCGCTTCTGGAGTTGTTGATGGCGGTTAGCCCCCTTACAGCCAGTTAGACTCCAACTCTCCTTGGTTGAAGCTGTAAGCAGCGCCCCTGTGGAGCAGCAGACTTTAATTCAAAGACTGTTAAAGTAAAAAAGTACCCTTGTCTGTATTGAAATGTATTGTTGTTGCACCAAACACCCATCATGAGGATGCATTTCGGACCCTGTGCGTTTTGACATCTGCGTTAAATA
The DNA here is from genome assembly GCF_037954235.1 of Aulostomus chinensis. Classification (NCBI taxonomy): domain Eukaryota; kingdom Metazoa; phylum Chordata; class Actinopteri; order Syngnathiformes; family Aulostomidae; genus Aulostomus; species Aulostomus chinensis. The sequence continues at coordinate 4,234,663 of NC_141328.1, forward strand.
CGGGAGCAGGACCCATGGAACTAGGAAGGCTGGACCTAATCGGTGCTCAACTGCATCATCTTCATATATTCCTCTATCGACTTTGGAAAGATCGTCTTATTTTGATTTAGTCGGGCTAACATGCTTTAAAAGTCTGTTTTTAGTTTGACTCGCACCACAAATCAACTCCATATCATGTAAATATAGTGACTGGTTTCATTATAGGGAACATAAAACCGTTTGATTTACCTCTTATATTTGTATATCATGTTGCATTAGGAGTCCAATAGTCGCTTTTTGCACCCTTTCATTTTGTGTACTTTCATTTTCCGCACCACTTTTCATTACACTAATATTTCATGAACCAGAGAAAGGATGTTTTCCTCTGTACGTGACTTATGGCTGACACATGAGCGGAATTGAAATCCTTCATTTTCACCATATTTCTCTGAAAATCTCCAGAAAGGATTGGTAAATGCGCACGAGAAGGCGAGTTTGAGGGAGTAAGACTTGCGGTGGGTTGTGTGTGGGGGTGGGGGTGGGGGTGGGGGTGTGCAGGCAAAACCCTTGAGGATTATCTTTTCCTTCTCCCTTCCTCCATATCGCTCCGTTTTCTCCACATCTTGTTTGAACACATGACCACAGATCATCGGTCTCAGTTCGCATAATGACCATATTTAGATGAGAGCAGCAGAAGGTGGGGGGGGGGGGGGGGGGGGCAGGATATGAAGTGGATGTTGGAGGACCAGCCAGTAGCTACAACCTGGATGGAAGTCAGGAGCACATTTCACCAGTACAGTGGTAAACCGTACTGTCTATTCTTAGGATTTAGTACACCACAGAGGAACAATGCAGGGCTTCTCGCACTATCAACGCACTACAATGAACATGTGCGGGTCCCTTCACAGCAGTCACGGTACTGTGCATACCACAGATGCCTCATAGTTTTTCAGGAGAGAGATCGCTGCTGCTGCTGCTGCTGCTGCTGCATGATCGTTTCCATCACAAATGACACAAGAACAGCTGAGAGTCCTTGGGCCATAAACCCAGCGGTTTATGTTCCGGTGCCGTGTAAAACATGAGGTTCCCTTTCATCTTTCTTCCTCGTTAACACGAAATGGAGCGATGATTTAAATGGTTACCGGCGGTTAATGTTTTGCTATGGACCTGGTGAACTCAGTGGAGGAAGTGACAGTAATGTCCCCGTCTGTGTCATCGAAGCTGTCACACCCAGTCCAGGAAGGTTAGTCAAAGTTAGTGGTTTTCCAATAGGAAAGCATTAGCTAACCTGTGCTGAGTCTTATTTTGGATACTTTAACTTCCTCGTAGTACACTGACGTGGATATTGCGTGCGGTGTTGTCTCACACGCATCTCAGCCATATAAATGGTTTTGATATTTTAAAAAAAGGCTATTTTGATACACAGTTAGCCCTCGACATTTATTGCGGTTTTCTATGATTTGGAAATTACATCAGGCTATATTGTGGAGTTCCTGGAATGGAATGGAAACCGAAATCCAAACTGCAAGGCAATAAAAACCAAAGACCGATGTGCCCATCAGAGTGAAAGCACTTCCTCTTCACTCATAGTGTTGGGTGTGTCCGAAATGAGACACGCCGCGATTAGTGACAAGGGGTTTAATGAACTTGGAGTTGAGGGATGTGACACAATGTACTATTGCACACTGATTCCGCTGTTCATCAGACAAATTATTATGGGGTGAGGAACCGGGACATGTTGGGCTCAGGTGTTGCCATGTGGGCTTTGACATAGTTTTCTCTACAGAACAAGGTGGGTGGGGCTGCTGAGCAGAAGGAGAACAAAAATGGACACTGAGGTGAAATACACATGTGAGACATATTAGCCGTCAGCAGCATATTAGCTTACAGCCAGCAGTCAGATAGCCTAGCTTAGCAACATCATAGCATAAGCGAGTGAGCTAACAGGAAACGGCTCACCACAATTCATCTCGTTTGTATATTCCATGCAAAATAAAGGTCAAATTCACATCTCCTGACCAGGAAATAGTTCTTCACGTTTCTCGTAAAACCAGAAATATATGTTCTCCGATTTTTGTACGGTTAAACAAAGACAGCTCAAGTAACTTTTGGTTCTTTCCAGTCAGGCTAAGCTAACCCAGTGCCGATGAGAGAGGCGATGAACTTCTCACATAAGTTCACCGTGGAAGCTCATTTCTGCCAAGGCTGTAAAATTAAGAGAAAAAGACAAACAACAAGACTTGATCATATAAACATTGCCATGATATGAATTTCACAATTCTTAAATAAATTCTTAAGACAATAAGATAAAAAGTCATAATAAAAAAGTCTTGATTTTGACTCTTCATCTCATGAAACCATGGTGCGTGGTTTTATCTTTCTTTTCTTCTAACTGACACTGTTGGGCTTCTGTAAGGTCATAACGAGAAAGTCAGTTATCATATTACATGAGCGATGGGTTTCACTCCCGTCACTGCTTCCTTTCACGAGTGCCAACAGATCACCTCATCTAAAATGACCCTGATATTCTCTTACTGAGCCCTCAATACCAAAATAATTTGATGTATGTCAATACTCAGATTAGGAACAGGGGATAACAGGAAATCCATGAACCTGCAGTCGATGCCAACAGTGTTTGTTGTTTGGAAGTCGGCAAAAATTCCACTGTAAGCACTGGGTTTAAGATAGAGAGGCCAGCTGCTCGCCGCGGCTCGACAAGCCCCGAGATGTCATATGATTGGAAGGTCAGGTTAGTCGTGCTGTTTGGCAAACAGAAGGTGATTTGATCATAGGCTGCTTTTTAGAGGAAAAAAAAAATAATACTGCTGGTGAGAAAGGAGTGAAAGGGACTCATTCTGATCCTATTATGGAGGCCAGGGCACTGCGGGCTCCTGAGAGTCGGGAAAATGGGTTAACACAAAGTTCTTCAGCTGTGCTATAAACAAAAACATCACAATGGAAAGAATCCCTCCAGGTGACCTTCTCTCCATCAGCCCCTCCCTCTTTTCTTTCCACCTAAATACACTTTGACAGTCCCTGCACATGATTTAGAGCCTCAGCTAATCTTGTCTTTTTCTTCATCCGATAGGCATGCAGTGTTTTTTGGCCTAGAAAGCCAACTATCCTACATCTGTGCAGTTTGTTGGTTTGTGGAATGCTTGGAATCGCCTCCATGGCAACGGCTGGGCTGTGTGTGTGTGTGTGGAGTGGTAAATATTGACTTCACCACCTCCTCATCCCTGTGTCTGTCTGTGACAGGAGAACGGGAGAGGAGGAAGTAGTGGAGTATGTGGATGAGGAGGGGGGGGTGGATTGGTACACACACTTTATCCAGGTCTCAGCAAAGTCCTGCCATCGGGGGCGTGTGTTTACCTTCAGGGCGCCAAACATGGAGGCGCCTTCTGGCTCAGGGTGAAGTCATACCAACAGTACAAAAAAGGGGTGAAATGCCAGCAGTTTTTAGACACATTTCTGCTGCCTTACTTCATCTCTTGTAACGATTTAGGTAGTGGGTAACTACTCGGCTGGAGGGGAATGAGTCGCTGGAACCTGCGTGGGCATAAATGTACAAACACATCCATGCATTTCCTCTGATCATGTTTGTTGAAGGAGAAGAGAAACACGATGACATTCAGTGTCTTTAGAAAACTACCAGTCCTTCTGTTGCAATCAGTTTCTCAAGCAAACTGTTCAGGAGGGTTTTAGGTGTTTTTCCACAGCAGATGGATTTGTTGAGACAAGAGCAGGGCTGGGAGGACTCGCAGCAGCGGCGGCGGCGGCGGCGGTGGTTCAACCAGTCTATCCTGTCTTGTCTTTGCTGCTCCTGTGTTGTTTGCAGGCCCCAGATGGATGGAATGTCATCACAGCGTTTGGCGAATGAGATTAGGATAGATGTTGATAATCTGGACTGAACAAGCACGGCTGGATTATGCGACGATTGGCGGCTGGTGACGCAGGAGTCAAAGCCTCCCCGCATTTCCCCCTGTAGTAATTACATAGAGAGTATGAAGATGAAGGAATACATCCTCCAGTCTGACATTAGGATCACGTACACTCAACGGCACGTGTGCATTTACTCCCCGTAGACAAACACGCATGAATTACATCAATCGGCATTCCCGCTGTGATAAATGCTTAAAACAACAAGTCGACTGGGATTTATCAGTTGTCTCTTTAACATGCAGTGTCTCAAATGGAAAACACTCTTGGAATCAGGTTGTCAGAGTTTGTTTGCATCGTTTCTGTCCGTCCGTCCACTCGTGTTCACACCCTCCGTGGCTGATGTCTGCTTATGCAAATGCGTTGACGCCATGTTACCTCGCTGCGATCGAGTTCTGCGATGGAGGCTAAAAGTTAATTTATTCCTGCAGGGAGTTCTGGTTCTGTTGGTTTGACGGTTAGCAGGATTAAATTATGGACAGACTTTCTGAAAACTTGATGCATTTGGATTCAGGGATAAAAACCCATTAAATATTACTGCAGATTTGGATTAAAGGGCAGATGCTGGAATATTTTTCTCTCTCTTTATCCTTGCAAGATGGGGATTTTATTTTTTATTTGATTTTTTTTTTTTTTTTTAGGAAAAATAACACGGACATTTGTATAAATGTCCATGTTTCAAATACCCCAAAACAAAAATCCAGACATGTATAATTGTATCACATGTGGATTTGATTGCATGTAGAAGTTTTCCAATCCTGATACACTCGATATCAGCGGACGTAGGGAACTGAGAGATGAACCATGTTGGTCCTGCGTAGTGGTGAGCAGGACACAATCAACTGAAACTGTAATTTCACTCAACATTTCAAACAAAGACCACAGAATTGTGATATTTTTATATTTACATAAATCATCCTCCCAGGTACTTGATGAGAGATATAAGCAGTCATGAACGGTACAGAAATGGAAAGATAAACTTGAGCTAAAAAAAAAATAACATTCGACCTCTTGGCTCACAATTACTTAAGACACACTCCTGCTTACATTCAGGACTGCACCATCCTCCTTGTATGAGTGGGTTAAGAGAAACATGCAGAGGAGTTGCATCAGGGTGTAGCAGTAAATGAAGTTGGGATTTGTCATTCTGTTCCGGAATGACGCACCTGTTTTGTTTTGTGGCCTAATGACAGAAAGACAGTCACTAAGAAATGAAAGAAGCTCAGCTGTTTATTTCCTCCATCATTCACGAGAAATGAAAGTTCTGAGATTTGTCTGTGTGACAACGCGCATCATCAACCGTTTGGTTGCTATGATCCTGTTGCAGCAAGAGCTTGATCATGGCGTGGAACCTGTATTTAAGACTGAAGGTGGATTATCAGAAATCTGTTAGATTGCCGGCCGATAGCAACCGTCTCCTGCAGCTGTCATCCCCACACACAAGTCCTGACGTGCCTCCTCAGAGCGGCAGAGTCTCCCTGTCTCTCTCCCTCTCTGTTACTCTGGGTTTGCTTCAGCTTCGTAGTGGGAAATCTCTTGTTAAGCCTGTGTAGAGAACATCTGAAGCCAGCTTGTTCAATTTTGATGTTCAAGACTGTTTGATCCTTCCCAAAGATGAAAAGATTCTTTCAAAAATGAGCCAGTCGACTTCACTACAAAGCCCATGCTGTTGTTGGGGGGGGAAGCAGAGTCATGATCCTGTCTACGTCTTAATGGACCGCATCCACGCCGTTCTTTCAATGAGAGAAGACCATTCAAAGATTATAATTGTTTTCTTTTCATATTAGAGGCAAAAGCAAGCAAAACAGGGGTATGCAGCATCCTGTGGGGGGATATTAAAAGACTATTCCCATTCAAGCAAAGCCCTGGAGACTTAAGGATTTGGAATTCACTGCCAGAATCTTATGCATAATTAAGCAAATCCCCCCTCCCCGCCGATCCAGCCACGCCCCCTGCCTCGCCAGAGGGATTTCCATGCTGCTTCGCATCCTCCGTTAGCTTCTTGTTCCCCAGAATCAGGCTCTTGTTATTATTTCCTGTAGATGATAACACACACATCTTACATCCTCCGATGTAAAAACATGACATTGTTTGGCTTTGTGACTTCCGCCATTTACATATTTCCTCCTAACTTGTGGAGCTTAAACACGCCAGCGCCCGGCAGCACACCAGCCGCGGGCCACTTCTGCGTCTTGTTTATGCCTCCTGCTGAGAGTCGACGAAAGATGGTTCTGCTGAAATCGGAGTGCGGAGAACGGCCCGGGACTCTCCCAGCACCCGTGTCATGTTTACTAGATTAAGTCTTGTGTTTCTCTGAGTTTTCAGTGCTTGTGTGTGGTATTAGGACATTGTTTGTTAAACTCTGTCCGACCCGCAGATTTGTGAGAGGCTGAAACGCATCTCTTACGTCCTGTGTTTCACTGCTATGGTTCATCTGCGAGAGCTTTCAAGTGTATTTATGAAGCATCGACAACTAGAGGAAATGTTGTCCCTCACGCGTTCTCCAAAATGCAGGAGGTGAAATATTTGCTGAAAGGAAATTGTGTGTCTGGATATCGTTCTAAATGAATTATCGTGGCGCTGCAGAGGTCTCCCAGCATGCAAATGGTGTTCTACAGACATAGACATCTACCTTTGTACAGACCCTTGCAAGATTCAAACTGTGATGGAGCATTTTGATTGGAGGACATCTGGGAGGACGATGATGAGCGCCGAGCTGTTGTATCAATCAGAATGACTGAGATGATGGACTGGAGCAAGAGATCAAGGTCAGAGATCACGACTCATTTCCCCTCAAATTCCGATAGACTTGGAATGAGCTGCCGTCGGTCATTCGCTCTGCCTGCTCTCTCTAGCAGCGGACGGCATGTGCCAACCGCAAGTCCTAGTGATGTCATCAGGGGGCTTTCACAGGGCACAGCCGCCACATCTTACGCCAGTTTTGACGATGCAGTTCCTTGTGCACAGAGTTTTGACTCTATCGCAGAATTCAGACCATGATTTGAGAACGAAAGGGATCAAATGTCCTTGTTAGTGCATTTTCACAAAGACAAGCATGAAACCAGCCTCGTACTGTTTGTCCCCGCGGTGACAGAACACGGCTGGTGAATCGAATCACGGCTGTGACCGGAACGCGTTTGTTGGTCTAGAATGCGATCAAGATGATGAAACATTGTTCTGCCAGTCATTTCACGTGGACTCGAACAATATGATCAAAACAAAAAATATCAGTAATAGTTATACCCTGCTAAAGGCCCAGAACAGTCCTCAGGATCCAGGGTCTAGAATTTGTTCTGGATCACCTCCAAAAACTGGCCAAATTTCATTGAACTTCATCCATCCTTTTTTTGAAATATCCTACAAAAAAAACCATACACTGTAAAGATGTTGTTACCTCCTCTGAGGTAAAAGTGGTCTACCTCAGCACCACATCATTATGCTGACAACCTTTAATTAAAAAGTGTGATTTGCAGGGAGAGCTTGTGCATGAGTGGTGATGTGAGATGAGTGTTTACGCTGCGCCCTGCCTCCAACAGCGTTTCTAACCAGCCGCCCGCTCAGCGACAACACAAAAACACACAAAGAGCAGCTCCCCGAGCCACCCGTCATCTTTGTGTCTGCTCTCTTGTGTCTGTGTTAACCTGCACGCACTGTTACACTCGCATGGATGCGACCCCCTTCATGCAGACACACCCCTAGGGGAGATATTGACAGTCCAAACCCACTCACCCCTCCCCTCACTTCCTCGCCCTCTCCTACCATCTCTGTTATGCTCTTGAGCTGCACCGCAGCTTCTCTGGATGATCAAACACTTACATATGCTGTGCATCTGCAGGAATATCTTCAGTGGACACACCCAGTTGTCCCCTGTGTGGCCTCCAAGCCCCCTCCCCTGGCTGATTGACATTCTGTTTAAGGGGGGCAAAGAGGCAGCATCAAAAACAACCAGAACCATTGACAGCTTCTCTAATTTCCCTTGCGCGGTTAGTGAACTGTGCTCTTCTTTGTGCCGCACATTTTCCACCATATGTCACTGCATTGCTCTGCGTGCCTGCCAGTTATTGTGAATGCGCTGGTCTCTTGAATCTGCTGACTGAAATGTGAAATCTAACAGCTATGTGGCCTCCAACAGTCCGATATGAGTTGGAGGTTGAGCAGCCTCCTCCTGACACACGTGCACTCTGACCCCCGCCTGCTTATCACAGCTCTCGGCTCCCAAAACACCCGCGCCTCACTCACTCTTATCTATAAATTAGCATTTCAGGACAGACCCCCTGTGGCTATATCTGTCCATGATAGCAGTGTTTTGAGTCCCTAAAATTATGTTTGGCTTAGTGTAATCATATCCCCGCACTAAGCTGTGATTAGAGTTCCTTCACTAGCTGGAGCGCTGCGCACAGGGAAGCTGGAAAATGTAAGAAAATGCAGAGGAAAGCTCCAGTAACAATTTGTTTTTCATCAGGTCCAAAAATTGTGATTAGAGCTGTGTTATTCTATCTTAACTGAGGCTGAAAACGACTTTGAGTCAGGTTGAAATATGTCACTGGTCAAACTCAGAAAAATCATACCTCCTCAGCCAAACCCCAAATAAAAAAAAAAAAAAAAGTAGTTTTTTTGCTACAGTATGTTGAAAGGTTCTACCCCAAAATTTAAGAGGTTCTTTCTTGGCCCGTGTTGTTCCCTTCCACCAAATTTGGTTAAAAAAAAAAAAAAAGTATGTGTGTGTTGTTTTTTTTTAGTTTTTTTTTTATCTTTACTTATTGAAAAACCTCATGTAAAAACCATTGATTAAAAGACCTGGACATATCTTCCAGGTCTCAAAACAAATACACAAGAAATGCAACAGGCTGCATTCTCTCAAAAATGGCCAAGTGAACATGTTTACATCCATAAGTCAGTAAGTCGGGGTGTTGACGTAAATTAGGATCCCATTTTTAGACAAATACAAGCGGGGAAAGCTTCAGGGCGTGGCATCAAGTAGCTTCTGTGGCAGGCTGAGTCAAGACGGAGGTTCTCCGCCACAGCTCCCCCCTCCCGTCCAGACACGGTCCCCTCCGGATCCAAGCATGTGAATACACAGCGAGAAAATTTCTCAGGATTTGACAGAGAGCAAAACAAAAAAAAGAGAGAGTTCATTTTTGGAAACATGATTCCAAATGAATGACTGTGCTGACCATGTTTCCATGAAATGCAATAATCTGACCGTGTCCTTTATTCTAAATAAGACAGTATTTCATTGCAAGCATCCATTCATGTTCCCTTTACAGATACACCGCAGAGTCAGACTAATGACTGAGGAGGCGGGCCCTCATTACATCCCTGTGTCATGCATCAGAGATTTTCCTCCAGGAATGTTGGGAACGTCTTCCCAAAAAATGCTGGGAATTCTTTTTAATGGCAGCAGGCATCTTTTCTCTTGTAAACAAGTCAAGTGCAGACAAGTTAGAGCTGCGTCATCGCGAAGTCTGACTGAAGACCTCGGACGTAATCAGGCCACGAGGGTGTGCACGTCTTACAGCAGGGTACCGACAGAAATCCACCACAGTCATCGCAGGTGAGCAGGAACTGCTGTTCTTGTGGCAGCGCCTGGCGGTAGATGATTGTCTTCATCAGGACTACCAGGATATGTAGGAGGGGACTACTTCCAAGCTTCAACAATTATTTGAGCTGATATTCAGCGTTTTTTTATGGTTGTCGGACAATAATATTTTCAAACAGATGCTTGAAAGCGTTCCTTTTGTGTATGTCTATTATTCAGAGTTTTTATACCAAGGTTTTCATCTTGATGGGAACTAGTATCGGTTCCACTTATCAACCACAGTTCCCTTTGACTGTTAATGATTCGAGATATGGGCCTTGACAATAAAAATGTACTGGTCAGCCATCAGTAATATTTCCCTTCAGCTCGATGTCGTCCATATCTACTACATGTCTTACTGTAGGCAACTATTTGCTTACAATTCAGCAAATATATACTGTATGATTGGAATATCACAGTCCACTGCCAGATGGCCAAACAGTTAATTAATATTACTCTCACCAATTATTAATTTTGTCTTTGAAGACCCAGGAATTATTTGCCATGGTGACGTCTTTAAATCAGATTTTGTTTTCCTGATCATTTTAGAGGAAATATGGAACGTTTTCCTTTTTTGATAAATGACTCGAAATCCTACTTAATTTTTAAAAATTGACACTGCTTTAGTTGAGTAATTCAGCACTGGTGCACTGGACCCCCCCCCCACACACACACACACACACACACACTCACACACACACACACACACACAAAACAACGCAGTGCTGTATGGTTTGGATCGAGTCTTACTGCATCTGTGTCTAACAGATTTACATGTACAGTTTGCATGTATGACTCTGTGTGTGTGTGTGTGTGTGTGCGTGTGTGTGCACGTGCGCACGCGCACTGTGAAGTCAGTTTCACGTCTGTTGAACGAGAAGTAACAGCTGCTCCGGCGTCCGTAGGGAAGTTGGCTTCATGCAGCCCATGATGACGCCGTGTCTCTGTGGGTGTAGAACTGAACTTCTACATCTGGCCTGCTATCAGTCAGAGGACGTTTTCCAGAGACTGTCGTCGAAAACATGCACAAAGATTTTTGATATCAAACTCCTCTGTAGTTCATGCCTTGAAATGCAGTGTGAACTAATCATTGTCGTCATCATCTGACTCTTTTCTGTCTGTCCTCAAATGCTCCTCAGGCCTTGCGATGGGGGGATCCAAGAGTAAACCCAAAGAGGCAGGCCACCGCACTCGCAGCCATGATGGCAACCTCAGCTCAGGTGGAGGGGCCGGGGGCCACCACCTCAATTCCACTCAACACACCGTAACACCCAATCGCAGTCCTGCTGTGGAGGGAGGCCTCGCCGGGAATCATTCGATGGGCAATAACGCAGAACTGGCCCTGTTTGGAGGCGTGGACAATAACAGTGTCACCTCTCCCAACAGAATGACACTAGCAGGTCGAGAACCATTTGCGCGCACGCGCGTGTGTGTGTGTGTGTGCGTGTGTGTGTGCGTGTGTGTGTGTTCTAACTGTACATCTTTACAGTATACAGTCGTTTGATCAAACTTTCTCCTCTTATAGGAGGCGTGACGACCTTTGTGGCGTTGTATGACTATGAGTCACGGACAGCATCGGATCTGTCTTTCAGGAAGGGCGAACGCCTCCAGATAGTCAACAACACGTAAGGAGAATAATGAAAAAGAAATATGACACACCTTTTTTTTTACATTTTGTTCCCTTTTGTCACTCTTACACTTGAGCTAAACTTGAGAAGCTTTTAGTCAATAAACTTGATGAATGTTGCTGCATTTAACCTCGGCTAAGGAAGGCAACAAGAAGGCAGGAGAACCGGTTACACCGTGGGGCAGGCTCATTAGTGAAACTCAGAGAAAAACATCCATCAGCTTCTACAGTAACTCATTAAAGACGTACTACATCAAAGTACTTTTGAGTACTCATTTTTAGCTGTCCTGACCTCACAAAGATGTTTTTCCACACTGCACGACTCTTCTGTGACTCCAGAATGCAGAAGGAGCCAGCCATGTATATTTAGCATGAAGCTAATTGAGACTGATGGCTAACAACAACAAGGATGTCCAGAACGCCAGTTTATGAACTCTCAAACACGTTGTTCAGTATAATCCAGGATATAAATCTTCTTTATCCAGCTACGTGCTGAATAATCCATAAATGTTTTGATGTGAGCTGAAACAAACAAACAAAAATACTTCCGATTCAGAGCGACCATGAACGAGCCTGAACCCGGGGGTGTTGTAGTTTATGCTTTTAAAGAATCGTCTGATGCTGCCGACGCCGAGAGAGAAGATTGTATTGTTTTAGCAGTTCTTTAAAATCGGAGTTTCAGTTCTGGAGCGACAATAGATGTCGTATCCGAATGAGCTGCACGTTTGAGTGATGTTCTTTCTCTCTTTATGTCAACAGCTGAAATCCCAGCAAAGCCGTTGTCTTTATATGATGTTCAAGTTTCAGCAGCAGCTTTGAACTGACTGTGGGTTAATGTAGTGCTAATGAGCCGTGAGTAAAACCTCACCACGCTCGCCCGTCGAAAACTCGTACTTTAGAACAGCTTTATTTTTTTACTTGAAAAATTATTATACGCAAAAACTGCAAGTGAAAGCATTTCAGTCACTTTAAGTGTGAATGCATTTCTCATCATTGCTGTTTACTGCTGAGAATTGGACACAGTGTTGGACCTGGTTACTCAGAACAGATCTAACCTACGAAAGGGGGAGGGGGGCATGCTTGTTTTTTAAAATAGGGGCTATGAATCAATAGAAATGCAGTGAACCATATAGCATAGCGCTGTACCCCGGCGCCGGTGCTGCCCACGAATAAATCGCTGACCTAGAAGGCTGCAGCTGAGGACAATGGTGGATTATCACTGGCCCCTTAAGCCACAGACCTGAAAGAGAGTTGGGTCAAGTCTACCCAGTTTCTATGAGCCGACCCCAACATTAGCTAACAGGTTAGCTCAATCCAGCGAGGTGTCAGTCACACTCGGCCCTGTAAGGATGCAGCCACGCTCTGGTGATGATAATATTCAACCCTTTGCATGCCGCTGTTTCTCTTTGCCTCATTATTTTACCTCCCTTATCTCATCTTATATCATAGTTCATATTCTAGCTTCCTATTTTTAGCATTTGCACTACATTGGTTGTTTTTGTGTACTCTGCTGTTCTGCCACTGCTCATAATGTGCTCTCTATTGCTTTATCTCCTTTTTTTTTTTTTTACCATTTCCCTTCCATCTCTCTCTTCTTTGCCTTCATCACAAACATCACATTTTTTACAGGAGGAAGGTGAACTGCAGGTTTGTGAAGCTCCACTGGGCTTGTATTTAAATGTGCTGCTTGTCCGTCTGAGTGTTTGCATCACCTGAAGCGTCCTGTTGCACAGTAATACCAGTCTGCTAGAGAGGCACATGTACCACATAACTCCACCCCCTTCCTGAGGATACTGTAGTAGTCAGGGGACGCTTGTCTGAAGCTTTGCAGCACAGTGTTCAGCTCAGGTTTTACTCTAAAACCTCATTCTTGTATGAAGCCCCAGGGTGGCCATCAAGAGAGAGAGAGAGAAAAACAATTGATGCTCACAAGAGACACAGAAGGTTCTTCCCACAATTTGATGAATTTATTGCCAGGAATTGTAACTTGATCCCATTTTTTTTTAAATGATTGAAATAAGATATCCTGTAACTTGTTCCCACTCTGATCTATTAGTAGCCACAAGTTTTGATGTGTTCATGCACTTTAATGTATGGGAGGGAAAAAGTTGCATCCCTTGGCCACAACTTGAACATTTTTGTGGGAGGAAGTCATATCTTGTGGCTACTAAGTATTTTTCGGTCACTCCAGAGCTCCGTAGTCTAATGCTGCAAAGCTACAACTCAATCCCTGACCAAGCGTAGCATACAAACACAGTTCCTCCATGTCGTCATCCCCACATGAATGCATGTGTTTTGTTGCTCTTCCATAACTCCCAAATATTATTTTGTAACAGTAGAGATACTCGGGCTTGCATTTATCAAGCGTCTCCTGCGTCGAAGAGCTCAATTACTGTGTAGATCAAGCTACTGCAGAATCAAAATCAATATATTTACAGCCTGAGAGACTTGATAAACACCGGCCCTTGAGTTCACACTCCTCGTGTGTGTGTGTGTGTGTGTGTGTGTGTGTGTGTGTGTGCGCGCGCCGGTTGTGTTATGAGCCTCTGTGAAGTTATCGTTTCATCATTACAGAGAAGGCGACTGGTGGCTGGCGCGCTCCCTGACCACTGGAGAGAGCGGTTACATCCCCAGCAATTATGTGGCTCCATCCGACTCCATCCAGGCAGAAGAGTAAAGTCTTGTTTTTCTTCTAGTACTGTCTTTTATCTGTCGAGCATGCGACAAGTAAAACGTGCTCTCAATGCACACTTGGATGTAGGATGTACGCATCTTCTTGCTATCCAGTATCTCAATGTGATTTCACTTCCTAAGACAGCAGATACACATTTTGGGAAATATGTTTATCTGCTTTCATACAAAGAGTTCATACTATACTACAAAACATGAAGTGCTAGCGGCTGGTTAGCTTAGCTTAGCTTAAAGACTGCACTCACATCTATGGTAGCAGAGTTTGTGTGTGTGGGGATGCTGTCAACTGCGTCTGAAATGCAGGCTGGACGTAGGTGTAGTCTGCACTGTTTTGAAATGTTTGGGGAAAAAAATGTAAAAATATGTATAAAAAGGAATATTGAATTTAAGTTTGCATAGATACTTGGAAACATTTGCATAATGTGTTTAATATTATAATAGTTCTGTTCTTATTCTAGTGTCTCTGGAAGAAATTCCATATTTCCCAAAATGTCAAATATTTCTTTTCACTACTTCAGCACATTTACTTCTTTCCACTCTTCTTCTTGAGCAGAGGTTCCCAAAAATTCCCTTCCCCCAAAATATATGTTTTATGCAAACGCACTTAGATGTATCCAAACACGACTAATTGTAAGTGTATTTGTGGTTTAATTACAAAGTTTGTGTGTTGCACTGTAACTGTGACTGAAATATGCTGTTGCTCAGGATTTTTGATTTCGAGAAATGACTTCACGACCTCTGATTTGGGGAAACTCTGTTCTAGAAGGCCTGCACTTCTGTTCTTGACCTGCTAAGCTAACTTTATGTAACTGCTGCGTGTCTCACCTTTGCCTCCTTCTTCTCCAGTCATCTCAGACTGACTCTAGAGTCCAGGTAAGCAGCTGTTGTCATCTCAGCATCAGTCTGCATCCGGCATGCAAAGACAACATTTCACCAAACTTTCAGAATCATGAGCAGCGACTCACACTTGCCTAATTGCTCCTTCTTCTTTTTTTTCCGCCCGCCGTCTTCATCATCTTCCCATCACCAACCCACTCCTGTGTGTCTTCTGTCTCGAATCAACCAGGTGGTACTTTGGCAAAATCACACGCCGCGATTCGGAAAGGCTGCTGCTAAGTTTAGAGAACAGAAGAGGGACGTTCCTGGTGCGAGAGAGCGAGACCACCAAAGGTACGTTTATAGAACCCTGGGCAACACACTCTTCGTTCTCTTGACAGTGGGACTTGAAACTAGAATGTTTGTGGAGTTGTGACGAACATCAAGCACTGCAAGTAGGTTGGTCGACAGATTTCTCTCTAAAATGAGCCCAGTCACAAGTGGAAACCTCGACTACACAAGTCCACACTTGACTTTTAAAGGCGTCTCATGTACAAATAAGAACCTATGTCATTTTACCAGCTTTTATACACGAGACACGTGGGTGGATTTGCTCAAATCCAGCTGAAATGAAACCTATTATCCGTTTCGTGTTAATTTTTTTTCCGTGGATCGTGTTGACAGACGCATCCGTTTCTTTAGATCATTGACACTTTAATTCTATTCAAGGAAATATCATCTTGTGTTGGATGATCTGTCTGGTTTATTATGATTGCAGAAAGATGGAGGGGCACCGGGGTCTGGGTGAGCGAGACTGATTTTTAACAAGAGAGCGAGTGGCACAGCCAAACATTTCCATGTCTGTCAGCTGGAAATTAAACGCAACAGAAATGTAGACAGGTCAGGCCGTTACTGACAAACTAAAGCACCCAAGAGGTACCTTTAAAATTATTATTAACAATAATAAGAATAATGATAATAATATGCTGCCAGCATATTGAATCAGTGCACATTTTCACTTGAGGCCCAGAATGCACTTGTGTTCATTCTACTAAAAAAAAAAAGAAAAGATGGCCACTTGGGTCCTAGACCACTTCTGAATGTGATCGCGGTGATCAGCTCTGATCCTGAGTGTGTTTACACCTGTACGTAGACTGGTCGTGACAGGTCTGAACAGGAAATGAATTACTCGTGCAGTTCAGGAGACATGTTACTACTTTCGTTTTGTTTTTTTTTTTATTATGTTTGTCAAGTTCATCTCACATTTTACAACAAACCTCGTGCGGTCAGAGGTGGGAGGTTTCACAGGCATGTCTTTGATGACTTGCACGTGGGTCACTTTTTTATTTTGTCTTCCACGTGGCGACGTATCACACATATCTGAGTCGGAGATTTTTTCCTTTTTGTGCCACCTTTTAAGAAAGTAATGTTATGAACCTGCTCACCTTCCACTTCCAGAACTCCTTGGATTGTATCCGTTTCTTTCCTTTCCAGGGTTGTCCAGCTACTGCTACAGCTGCGTTTTCTTGCTTTTTTGAGCCAATTAAATATTCAAATGCCTTTTTTGGGGTGGGGGGGGGGGGCTTATTTCTTGTTGTTTGTCCATTTCCTTTTGTGCCTCAATAAACTGCACCACGGTCCACTTGGATACGGACTGAGTCCTGACTTTTCCGTGAGGACTGTGGTCCAGGGGGAGCCTTCACATCAGTAAATTTGGTTCAGATCAAAATAAAAAGTCTGACAATCCAGACCAGAAGGAGGCAGGTGTGAAAGAGGCCTAAATCAATACTCAAGTCTGGTGTTGCAACATTATCCGATGATCCTCAGCTGGATTATACAGCAGAGCTACGCTAAGCACAAACCCCACCACAAGAGCACACTCGCAAAACTTATTTTATACCATTACGAAATGCTTTTTCTTTAAAAATCTCGCATAGAAGCGTTATGTTAGCTTTTATGAAATATTCAGACCTCAATATGACGACCAGTTTGAATTCCATGACATGCCCTCTTAAAAATGCACCACTGAGAAGAAAGCAAATTCTGTGCAGCAGTGAGACATGACGCCCTGCTGTTCGCTGTGCGGCCAACTGTGCCATGTCAGTTGTGCGGCGGCGAGGGTTTAAACGAGAGACGAATCAAGCAGATGGAAAAAGGCTGGATGTGACGCCTGTGGGACTCCGTCTGGAGATAGTTCTGATAGGCAGCTGCTCTGCTGCAGCCGCACAGTCGTTGTGGCTTCAGCTGGCTCGGTGTGTGTGTGTGCGTGTGTGCGTGTGTGTGCGTGTGTGTGTGTGTGTGTGTGTACACTCGAACAGCATCGGATTCCTGTTGGTTAGTGTTACAGGATGTGACTACATATGCTCTGCATAGATTGAGAGAGGGGGACAGGGTGGGGATGTTGGAGGGAAGGGTGGTGAGCAGGAGCAGTGCAGAGGTACTGGGTGGGTGAGCCAGACAGAATTAGGTCAGTGTGGAGGCTGAGGACCGCACCACCGTGGGCCATATTGCCCGGTTCACACTGGAGGAGGGGGGAGCATTGCCATGGGTTGCTGTGATTCAGCTGGTTCTGTTGACTAACACTGCCCTCTGGTGGCTGGTAAAGTCACTCCAAATTTCTGTTTATTATAATCCGTATGATGATATGATTATTTCTACTCATTTATCCATCAGATTTTTGCAGTCATCATTATTTTTCACAGTAATTTCTCAATTTCCAAGACAAAATTCATACAATGATAGAAAATGGAATTTTATATGAATCGTAAAAAAACAAAAAAACGAGTACAGTTTTGCCCAGTGAGATAACAAATGTTTGTATCCAGATAGTCTTGTTCATGTCCCCTGTGTCGTCTCTTCTCCAGGTGCCTACTGTCTGTCTGTGTTGGACTATGACAACACCAAAGGGCTGAATGTGAAGCACTACAAGATCAGGAAGCTGGACAGCGGGGGCTTCTACATCACGTCACGCACGCAGTTCAGCACCCTGCAGCAGCTTGTCAATCACTACCGCAGTGAGTTGAACTCTTCTGTCACTTCGACTCCCCTCATGAGTCACGTTGTCCCTCCTCGTGGTGTCTGTATGACCTGGGGAGTCTATGGAAATTATCATCACCACCATGTGGGTCTTCTCTTTCCAGAGCATGCCGATGGGTTGTGTCACAGCCTGACAGACATCTGCCCCGTGCTGAAGCCTCAGACTCAGGGCTTAGCCAAGGATGCCTGGGAGATCCCCAGAGAGTCCCTCCGCCTCGACCTCAAGCTGGGTCAGGGCTGCTTCGGAGAGGTTTGGATGGGTACGCACCGGATTCATCCATTTCTTAAACAATCTCCATGAACGAGTGTTTAAGGCACGTTCATCACAGGCACCAGTAATAGACGATAGCAGTTGCAATGAACGGTTTCTTTTCTCTTTACTTTTATCAGGAACATGGAATGGTACGACCCGAGTGGCGATCAAGACTCTGAAACCTGGCACCATGTCCCCCGAGGCTTTCCTCGAGGAAGCCCAGGTCATGAAGAAGCTCAGGCATGAAAAGCTGGTTCAGCTTTACGCCGTGGTGTCCGAGGAACCCATCTACATCGTCACTGAGTACATGGGACAAGGTCAGCGTGGACACCCAGTTTTCGTGTCATTTCAGTGTTGTTACATCATTTCAGTGTTGTTAACAAGATGTTGTTTCGGTGCCCATTTCCCCCAGTAAAAATCATTAATAAAAATATCCGAATATTGGTCATAATTCTGGGATGAATTGTCAAAATGATGATAAAAAGTCAAAATTTTCACATAAAAAGTCAGTTTTGAGTTTTAAAAAAAAATTGCAATGATGTGATGTGACGTTGTATGGCATATGGATATGGAATCTCATCATGTCATCATAAATTTGATCTTATAATTCTAACTTTCTTGCTCATTTTTCTTTTTATCTTTTTATCTCAGAAATTGTGACTTTTTAATCTCATAATTCCGCTTTATTATCAATGATAATGGAATATTTGTATGATCAAGCCTATGTTTTTACCTTTTTGTTTTATTTACTGGTCAAAATGGGCTTCCATACATTTGAGTAGACGTGAGGATGAGTTCCGCAGTGACTTGCTTCTCTAAAAGCGAACAAAACTACTGACTGGAAGCTTAAATTTGAAATTCTGAGAAAAAACCCAAAACGTATTCCTGGAGGATTAAAGTCTGAGTTGATGCCTTGACTACCTGAGAAGACAAAGATGTTTTGAGCTGTTTTAATTAACACAAACAAAATCAAACTTGGCGGCTCTCAAGTGAAATATGCCCCTAACACAACGAACAGTAACATTTCAATGACATGTTTGACCACGCCTGCTCAGCCTCTATCCTGTGTTGCTATGAACAGGTAGCTTACTGGATTTCCTGAAAGGTGACATGGGTAAGATGCTTCGCCTGCCTCAACTGGTGGATATGGCGTCACAGGTCAGGACAGATTATTTCTACCACACCTTTTTTAAGGAAGAGTTCTGGTGTTTTTCACAGAAACGCGCCTCTGTTTCAGATCGCTTCAGGGATGGCTTACGTAGAGAGGATGAACTACGTGCACAGAGACCTCCGAGCTGCTAACATCCTGGTGGGAGATAACCTGGTTTGCAAAGTGGCTGATTTTGGTCTGGCTCGCCTCATAGAGGACAACGAATACACCGCCAGACAAGGTAGGAGCACAAGAGAGTCAGCTTTAATTTATCAGCCTGGTAAAATCCATGATTCATGTTGTCTTACTTTATCTCTGCTACGACGGTCTCATCTTATCTTGCTCCACAAATTTGTTTTGCAGGAGCCAAGTTTCCTATCAAGTGGACGGCCCCTGAGGCGGCTCTGTACGGACGCTTCACCATTAAATCTGATGTCTGGTCATTCGGGATCCTGCTGACTGAGCTGGCTACCAAAGGCCGGGTGCCCTATCCAGGCAAGGGACAATTATTCAGGCCTCCTTTCCATCTGAGGGTTTAATATCTTTATCTTATGTGCCTAGTTTTCCTGTGAAGCAGCTGCTGACGCCATGCTCAATCCATTTAAAAGCAGACAGATTGATGACCGGGAGTCTCAAAATGTAGTAAACGACGCATGTTTGCTCTCATTTGAAAGATTCCTTCCAATCCTACTGCCTCTGTCAGGCAATGCATCACTTATTAATCTAGTTTCTGCTCTAGTTTGGAATCCTGGTTTTATTACACATGTTGATATACCGACATTTTAGAAGATTCTTCCTCTGATTGGACAAGTAGTTTTGAATTTGTCTATTACAGTTATTCTATGCTGTGTATTAATAGCGTTATCACTGGGCATAACCTCGTCTCTATGGCAACATCAGCTTGACTTCTAATAAGTTAGGTGGAGACTATCAGGCATTTGTATGCATGCTCGAAGGGAAAAAGCAGGGTGAGGGTCATTGTCCTTGTGTTTTTTACAACACTTAAATATAGAATAACACAATAAACAAAGGATGCAAAGAAAGCCTCGATTATGCAAGCTGTGCAAGGTCTTAGGACTGCTCCGAAGACGAAGCACCTGTCATTTAAAGGTTAGCCTGACCTGCAGGAGGTCATTCACAAAGCAATTAATACAAACACTCCACGCATAAAATATGCATTCATTCAAGAGTAGCAATAAAGGAATTCTAACATACTGGTTCCCACACTTGTCCCCTGCCCCTCTTGTCTCCTAGGCAGCATCTCTCACAGTCAGCTTAGCATTAGCGTTAGCGTTAGCATTAGCATTAGCGTGGGTGCTTTCCGTGTGTTTGTCAGGCTCTTGATGTCGAGTTCCAACAGCTTCACGATACATAGATTGCACTTTAACGTTTTATTTCAGCCCTTTGTCCGATAAAGTCAGATCGTAGAGGTGCACTAATTTCAAAAAGCTACAGTCTGACCATCCATGTGTAGCCGTAACAACAACAGGACTCTTCTGATGCTGCATTTGCAGAAGTAGCCTGGATTAATTCTTGAAAAAAAATGGATAAATACCTAATTTCACACATTGTATTTGCGGTCATGTCATAGAGTAATGTTGAGTGACCAAGGCTAATGGTGGATGGATAGATGGACGTGTACTCAGACACAAACTGTGTTGTCTGACACTTTAAGTCAAAATCTGTTTATTTGCGTACAGCATGTCTGTTCAGACTTCCAATGACGCACAATACTGCTCCCTGCCTTCATTACCCACCACTTTAGTGACGATTAGCATGACTTGGCCGAGCCTCGGCCTTGACCATACTCCTCCAGTACAATCTAGTGCAGGGGTAGGGAACCATGGGCCATGGAGGGCTGTGTGTATGCAGGTTTTCCTTCCAACCAAACACTTTAACAGCTGATTCCACTGATCAACACACCTTCAGCCACAGAGGAGTGTTAATCAGTGGAATCAGCTGTTAATGTGTTTGGTTGGAAGGAAAACCTGCATACACACGGCCCTCCATGGCCCATGGTTCCCTTCCCCTGATCTAGTGGCTCGGATGCATAATACACTTAAAACACAGGAAATGCTGTACATGGCCCTTGTTTAATTCCTCTGTTACTGCTAAAAGTAACGTCACTGACACGGCATCATTCCCACTGCCGATCAGTCAAAAACAATCATGTGATTAACGGGCACCTTTTGTCTCCTAGGTATGGTGAACAGGGAGGTACTAGACCAGGTGGAGCGGGGCTACAGGATGCCGTGTCCAGCGGAGTGTCCCGAATCGATGCATGACTTGATGCTGACCTGCTGGAGAAAAGAGCCAGAGGAGAGGCCCACCTTTGAGTACCTGCAGGGCTTCCTGGAGGATTACTTCACTTCCACGGAGCCTCAGTACCAGCCGGGAGAGAACCTGTAACGGCTGAACATGTACACTCACTTGCCATTGTATTAGGTACTGTACATCCAGAGAGACCCACAGCAGTCTACTGGAGCAGTGCTGCAAGACACCCTCTTTTCATGAGGATTATAATGTTCAAGTTTTAGTTCATCTGTTTAAGGATATTGTTTATTTTACAGGTAAATGTGGAGGCTGTAAGTGGCGCAGGAACTAGTTGTGGTAGTATTCCAAAAATAAGTTGGCACAGTTGAACATGCGGACCCCTTGTTTCAAACTCGGTGGGATTTTTCAGTGGGTTCTTAGTTGAATGCATAAGATCAGCGGTTCACACATTTTGATACATTAATGTGTCTCAAAAACTCATAAATGATTGTTTTGTCTCAGAGCTTATTTTTTTTGGCAATGATTTAAAATCGCATGATAAATCCCATTGATCGAGTCAGCCCGTTGCGCTGCTAACTTCCAGGTTAGCCTAGAAAAATAGCCGTCCTTGGCGTTATGGTTCAGCCTCCAACATGACCGTTTAAATAAATCAACATTTCTCTAAAGAGATGGAATAGAAACTGGTTGTTATCCTCATGAAGGGAGGATTTTTGGTGGGCTGTTGTTTTACACTGCATCAGTTTAATGAGCCGTACCTAATAGAATGACAATGATTGTACGTGCGTCAACGCATGCGCGAAACTCAGCATGTGCATCTGCAAGAGTGCATGGACCAGTATGTTTGTCAGTATAACACGGCAACGGCATTCTGGCACGGTCAGTTCTATTCTGGCTCCAGTTGCAACACTTGCGTCTTTCCAAAGTCATTTTCACGCTCTCCACTGTGGTCCGAGGGACTGGTCTGAAAGGAGGGAATCAGCTGTGGTTTTGTTTTCGCTGATGGCACGGTACAATGTTGCTTGTCAGGTCAGTCAACACCTTGTAAAACCAAGGAGGTTTGCTTTCCTTCGTCGCTCGCTCTTCCCCGTGCACTTTCTTTCCTGGGGCTACTTTTGTTGCTGATGGTTCTTCAACACAGCAACAACAAACAGTCAAGAGATGATTTTGGACACAAGTCCTGCTGAAAGCTCCACATCAAGATTTTTACCACATCCCCGCGGGATCCCAACCGAACCACACATCTGGTTTGACCCTGTCTTCCATTTTTCATACTTGGATGATTTACTTAACATGTATCCCCTATTTGACCTGGATCCACTGGAACGTTCTTCATCTTTGCTTGACGAACACGCTCTTCGTGCATCACCGAGGCGACCGACAGCTGTGAGATTTTGTACGACAAATGACACCTTCAGTATCTGACTCTCACTCATCTGTTGGATGAACTGCTTTATCGCTGGTTGACAGACACAAGGCAGAGAGGAGGCGGAGTCTGTCTCTAGGCAACACTTTCTGATTGTGACAAAAACAAATGGCTACTGATCACCACCGGTCATCTCAGGATGGAGACGACTTCTAGAGTTCTGCTGCAAGGAATTTCTTTTTTTTTTTTTTTTTTTGTGCCAATGAAAACTCTTTCTTTTGTACTCTCTTCTACTGTGTAAAAGTGTATTTTACTACGCTGAGATTTTCTTACAATGAAGTTTGTGAAAGCAGAGTCCAAGATAATCCTCTGTTTGGAGATCCTGCACCATCAAGGTTACCAGCACAGCGCTGATTTCAGGCATTCAAATTAAAATGAGGTGAACAATCTATGATGTCTCCTTTCAATCCTGATCTTCATTAAATGAAGTCGACTCCTACTTTAATCAGCCTCAGCATTTCCCTTGTTTGTGCATTTTTTTCCTCAAAATCATAATTATACACTGGAGAAATTGTTATATTGCTTGTTAACTGACAGAAAGTGAGAGGTTATACCTCCTCCAGCCAGTAGGAGGATGACCAGAAAGCCTTCCCAAATACAGCAAAATAATTGGCATCTTGAAATGTAATTGTAAATATCAGTAATGTTTATTTTTGTATATACATCATGTTTATAATTTATTTCTTTTAAAATAACCCAATTTTGCTTTCATCCTTTAATGTTCATGGTACTTAATAACATCTAGTAATATAAGTATATTGAGACACTTTTACATTGCGAGTATGTTTATTTGTGCACGTATTTCTGTGAAACTTTTGATTGTACATTTCCCAATACGGCAGAATTCAAAACTGCTCCCCTGAGCTTCTCCCCCGGACGCACCGTCACCGCCGATCCACCAGCATCACAATCAAACCACAGATGTTTACATCCTGACGATCTATCAATCATCCTGGTGCTGCTTCTGAGGCTGCTAAATGTAAATAAGCGTCTACATCCAAACATTCCCGCATCTGACCAGCTGCGTCCTTCCATCGTCCGGCGTGATCGGCCTCGGAACGCTCGTAAAAAGCACGGCGTCGATTAAAGAACGCGGTTCAGAAGGGGACGAGGCCGCCACAGATGGAGGGAGCTCGATATCTGTCTTCTGTGTCCTGTGGACATGGCCGATGCCGCCGTGAATGCATCGACCTGCAGGGTTTCGGCGAGGTCGTGTGGCGCCACCTCGTTCTTCTCCTGCTCCGTCTCAACTTAGAGCAAAAAAATAAAAATAAAAAATAAAAAAAATTATGGGAATAAAATGCACGAGAAGGTCACATTGCCTGCGTTCAGCCTCGCTAACAAGGACGTTTGCTGCCGGGTTCCGTGGGTCTCCTTTTCTCGCTATGCAGATATTTTATAATCTGTGATATTCTGACACTCTATCCTCTTTTCTACTGTATTCAATGGGGATTTTTTTTCCTGATAAATGGCTCTTTGATAAATCCTGCTGAATTACATTTGAATAAAAATTTGTATATTGCATACCATCTGGTTTATTAATTGCAACGGATTGACCTTGGCATTTTCACTTCTTACAAAAATGCAATTTCATTAAGTTTTGATGCCAGTGCACCGTGAACACGCTTGAAAGATTTATCCTCTGATCGAGGGGGACAGTTTCAGTCTGTCCTCTATTCCTACATGCAACAACTGCAAACCTGTACTTCCGAAAGTACGCCTCAAAATATGCTAAATAAATATGGAGCTGATCATAAGAAACATCTGAGGTCTCTCCCACGCAGAGATCCCCAAGCAACACGCACAGTAGCACTCACAGATTAAGGCCACAAATAAATGTTTTATTGCTGAGTTTCTAAGTAGTTTTTATTAGACGTTCAAATGTCTGCTCTGTGCTTTTTGAGGGAACAGGGTGCCGTGTTCCACATGTTCTTGTCTCACTTTATCCAACGGAAGTGGTACTATTGCTCCATTAAACACAGCAGTTCTACTCACGGTGGTGGAATCGCTGTACGTTTACTCACTACCTCTGAACTTTTTCTTCTGTCTCGATGACGCCTCTGCGCCATTTCACACTTTATTCCACTGCATTTATGTCACAGCAACTGTGAGTTACAGTTCAGGTCATTAGGATATCTCAAATGATGGGTTTGTCATCCATGAACTGCAGCGTATATCAGACTTTTCATTGTGCTGAAATTCAGTGACTGTATCTTTTTAGTCAGGCCTATTTCTAACGTGAAGTACTGTAGTAAAACATTTTTTATTACTGCGATTACTTCTTTCCCTGGAGTAAAACTACTCGCCCTGCAGTGGAAAACAGAATTTATCCTGATGTCACCAGGCGATGAATACTTCCCTCATCGACTTTGCACACAATCGGTGGGCCTAATCTTAAAATTCTAGATTGAGATTAGATCCCCGTTTAAACGAGGACAGCTGTCAAATGCAGGAAGTGAAACATTTCGAGTGCAAAATCCATCAACACACAAGTACGAGCAGGCTGCTTTACAGGTGAAGACATAGTACTTTGCGAGTATCGACAGCGATTTACATTTCCGCCCGGGTTGTGTTGTAAAATCAAAAGAAAAGCCTTTAAACAGGGGTGCCAAGCTCAAACTGATTCACAGCCCAAAAGCCAACTCAAACGTTGTTGTAAGAATACTTCTTTTTTTGTGTACCACTGTCTTCTACATGTCTGTGTAGGTTCTCATTCATCCAGGTCATCGTAGATCGAAGCGAAGTAAAATCTGGTCAACTGAACGTAAGTCTTCTACATGTTTTTTTTTTACTTCACTCATCCAAAACCAGCTTCCTGTGGCACTCTGCTGCTTGATCAAAGTATCAAATTGATTAAACATTCAAGGCTCCTGCATTATTAAGGTGGATTCTTACTTTACCAAAAAAGAAAAAATAAATTTGAAAAAAGCACAAACAGCGATTTTCAGCTCTATTGATGAAAATATTTTACATTTGTATGATTATTTTATTTATTGAAATTTATTCACTGAATATAACATTATGATATGCGAGGTCAAATTCGGCCCCCGAGCCCCACTTTGGGCAGCCCTCCTTTAGAATAGAAGATAGAAAACGTCAGGAATACTTCTGATATTACTACTACAACTACTACTAATACTACTAATGATAATGATGACATAATTGTGATGATATAATTATGATGACAATGATGAATTTGGAAGAATATCGATTGTTGATGTCATCACATCTGTCAGTCATGAACATAAATATAGTCATACCCCACGTGGGGGGGGGGGGGGGTGTGAGTGCATCACTCCAGACGCCAACCCCGCTTGTCACGTGCGCTGGTGCGCGCGAGGTGTTATTTCACCAGAAAGTCCCGGAAGCAGCTCCACTCGTGCAGTGTGAGCGCGAGACGCCCGGCGGCCACTCTATTTACCTGTGAAAGAAGGATAAGAGACAAACAAACAAACAAAAATCATAACACGGATACGAGAGCCGGGATAGAGACACACGGATATCCGCCTTCTGCAGACCGGAGACTCCTCAGTTCTCAGGTGAGTTCTTGTGGTGGCGCGAATCTTTTAATTTCTCTGGAAGTTTTTAAAGTGTCTCTGCGGGTTCGAACCCGCGGTTGCGGCGCTCATTGTGATGCCGTGTCGCATTGCTTACTTCACCTTTCACACGCATGAATGGGTGTTTTGTGGTGATTTAAAGCTCCGTGCTACCATATGTTGTGTGTGTGTGTGTGTGTGTGTGTGTGTGTGTGTGTGTTTCTACATCTCTTGGCATTTGCTCTGAATGAAACGCTGCCCGCGCCACACCTTCCTTGACATTTTATACCTTTCCGGCATTGTGAGCTCTTGAGGTTTTGTTTTCACTCCAAGTTCACGAAATTCCATCTCTCTCTCTCTCTGCTTCTGCGTCCCTCTACCGAACCTGCCAGGCTGGGTTTGATCCAACATCCTGACGCAGTCCCCAGCGCTGCCAGATGAGCTTACACGTGTAATAAGGTGGGTCAATCCAATCCAATCTACCAGCTACAAGGATCCAAACCAGGTCAATTCTCCTGTCTGATCCCGTCCTCTGCATTCCTGTTAAAACTCCTCCTCGGGGTTGCCTAACTCTCCTCAGGTGATGATGCTGACGATGAGTGGTGATGAGCCCTCGTCACACACGCCGAGCACTCAGATTATATTTGGGAATCTCACAAGTTGCAGTGCTAAACACGAGGAACCTGGCTTTTAGGTTTTTGGGTTTTGTTTTTTGTTTTTTTTTCACCCCCCAGCTGTGTCTTTCATGGAAGTTACAACAGAAAAGTAGCACAGAATATAAATACAACAGGCTCCTGGAGAAGGAGATGAAAGCATTGTGATGATCACTGGACTTATTTTTAGCCTTGTCAGCTTTTCTTATCTTTTACAGGCCGACACTTAGGAGAAAATGTTTGTCTAATCTCGTTGGAAACCAGTTTCATTTCCAGTCCGCCATGATGGAATCATGATTAAACCCAGCGACTCCTCGCTGGTCAAAGGTGGCTACATAAACATCTCAGGAGGCTCGTTTGCCTGCAGTGGCGGAGCAGATACGCGCCCGGGGTGTGTAGCCGCGTCAGGGCTGGATGATTGTGAGTGATAAAGGTCACTGGTGGATGTCAGCTGTGTCCTTGTCTACATTTTTCACCTTGTCATGAGATGTAATGATCATCTCAATCTAAAACATGAAAAAAACAATAACGAAATGACCAATATGTGTATTTTAGTCAAAAATATTCAAGCTAAATAAACGTTTTCAGCCACAACATGCAAATGAAGCTAAAATGAAGAGCCCCTCACTGGCTTTATCTTGCTCGTGTCACTTAATCAGACTGTTTTCCTCCCAGTGTGTGCGTTCATTAACTTCTTTTCAGATTGATGTGTTCAAAAGGATTTACTCTGTTTGCAAGACATATATTATTTTCTACATTTTTTTTTTTTTAAAGGAACTATCTTTAAAACTAAAATTGTGAACATTTGCCCTTTTGATGTTTTCATTTTAAAAAGACGTCCGATTTGAATTCAGCAGTTTGAAATATTCTAATAGTGGCCGCAATTGAGGTACTTGAAATAACTGCGGTTTTGTTTTCAAGAGACATCGCCCAGCGCTGCTCTCAACAAAGTCGTCGAGGGGAATTTTCATCGAAATGAACCAAAACTAGACTAAAAAAAAATAGTCCTCTTTGACTGAGATGAGACTAGAATCCTCAAACTTTTTGTCAATTTCATAAAAGCTAATAAAGACATTTGACAGGACTAAATAAAAAAAAAAACAGCTGGTAAATTAACATCAATATTTGTCGTAATTACTGGAGGTTGGGATGTGAGCGGAGCTCTTTCCAAAATGGTGAAAAGCTGTGACGTCATCAAGAGTGTTTGTGAACATTTGCAGCTCCTTGTCATGTTAAAAACAAGCTGCATGTGCAGTGAATAACAACAACATAGGACGTGAGACAGTCAACAGTGTTGGTCTTAAATGTAGCTTCCAGCAGGCTTCACATGCACACACATGTTGTGGTGCTGTAATTACAGCGCGCGCGCATCTGTGTGTGTGTGTGTGTGTGTGTGTGTGTGTGTGTGTGTACCTCAGGTGGAGAGCAGAGTGCAGAATTAGCAGCGTGAGGAGAGCTGTTGTAAGGTTGTCATCAGGAAGCGATGCCTGCGTCGTTTACAGGAAATGTCAGCTACTAAAGATGAAACAGCATTTCATGTTGCTGCAAGAGAAGTGTTAAAATGGTGTGTTTATGTCAGACATCTTGAAACTGCACTGACTGTTTGATAATGATACTGACTTAGAGTAAATGTTTATTGTGTCCTGTGACGATACACTTACATGTTTCAAATGTTGTCTAGAAAGTCAAAGTGCATTATCAGTATTTCCAGAGAAGTTATTTACTCTTTTTTTTTTTTTAAACCTTATAATTCTAAGGAAACATGTATCAAAACATGAAACCAGAGTGCAAACCACTGCCAAGGTTAATAACCGTGCTGACATGTTCTTGGCATGGAGGCTAAAGTCATTTGCCAAACTCAAAATTAAGAAAATGTAGTTTTTTACTATGTTAAATTAATCTACCACCAAATTTAAGACTGGCATTAAAGTGAGTTCTCCAAGACTGTTAGCATTGTTAAACATCCGGTTTCCTCGCCACAAAGTCAAGTGTTTAATGTATGTGTGTGTTAATAATGCTCGAGAATTTATAGGGGCTTGTATGTCTTTATGTGGCTTAAAAAGACCACAACAACATCACATCAAAAACAGCACAAAGCTAGTGGTGACGTTAAAATCGTGTCTGCGGGGTAGATCGTTCATAGCATAACGTTAGCTTTGCGCTGCTAACGGTTCCGTTTATACATTTAAAAAACGAATCACAAAAGCGTTGTTATCCGTGAAGATTGTCTTTAAAACAAAATATGTAATCCCCAAAATGTATTTTTGTCAGTAATCCAAAACCCAGTGTTTGAATTTCATTGGTGTTCGTTCAACGGAACCCATGCAGAAGCTAAATTCTACACACACGTCAGGATCCGAATGATGATGCGGGTTCTTCCTTGGCTCACGCCTCACCCCTACATAGAGTTTGGTGAAATTTGTCTCTTGGTTTTAAATGTAATAACCCTCCAGCAAAACTGCACCAATCTCATTACCGTCTTGGTGAAGGTTATTATGTGTTTGATGTGTCTTAAACAATCTTTAAATGTCCTTCGCATGAAACATTTATTTGAATGGTGTTGGGTAGTGGATTCCACTTGTTCTCCTTCCATACTGATTCTGTTATTATACGCGCTAGTGTTTTGAACAGTACTCTACATTTGTTATAGAAATGGTTTAATGTTGGAAGAATACTGTTTGCTTTTTCTTTTTTTTTTATCGTTGCTGTCAATCTAATTTAGTAAAATATCATTTAAAAAAAATGGCACCACACAAATATTTGTATGTCTGAGTTTAGATATACACGTTTCAAAATGATCAGTAAGTTGATGTGACTTTTTGTACCCAACAACTGTGCAGCGCTGATATTGGCAGTGTCAGTGCTGTATTTTTCTCAAATTCAAAAATCTGTATCATTTCACTTGATCATCCTGGTTTGGAAGGTAGTTTTGGCCCACCATGACTGAATGAATCTGTCACTAACTGGCAAAGCTGAAAGAGCTTCAATAGTGAGGTTTGCTTCTGAATATTTGTGATGTATTAAATAGCACCATCTAATACCGACAACCACATCTGCGACAACCAGTGGGACAGTTTTCCTGTTACCAAACAGCCACTAATTATTCAAGCCCAAGCATATGGAACAAGTCGTGTGTGTTTAAGCTAAACGTTTCCGTGAAGCTGTTTACTCTCCTGACTTAACGTCGCTACTGAAACTATGGCACCCATCCTGAGGCTGTACGTGAGCATGACATATGAGACATAGGAGAGTGTGCAGAGCAAAGTGGCTGTTAAAAGACAAGACAGAAACTATGACGGGGAAGTTGGTAGTGACTCAGCCCTACCAGGTAGTAAACGGCTCCTCAGCAGTTAAACTTGAAGACTATAAATGGGAGACCATGAGGAGGGACTTCCCACAGCACAGTAGGAAGAAGACTTGGTGGATTTGATCGTTCCTATAAATGCACACAACAAGGTCTCTCTACCCTTTTGATCATCTGCAGTAAACCTACTACTGTTGCCCAATTATTTCCCGACAGCAAACTCTAAGAACCGTGTTCTAACCTCTCATTTCACAGTTTCCCAGCAGACCGGGTCGACTCATCTCTACCATGGCGAGCCAGGACCCCGTCAACCCATCGCACGCTGTGTTTGACCTCTTCGTCCAAGCCCAGACCGCCAAGGATGTGCAGCATCACTTTGCTGCACTCTGTAAAGAACTGGACATCAATCCAAAGGATTTCAGGAGCTTTTACTTGAAGCTGAAAGAAAGGCTGAACTACTGGAAGGCCAAAGCTCTGTGGACCAAGCTGGACAAAAGGGCATCGCACCCAGATTACCAGCAACAAAAAGCTTGCTGCAAAAACAAGGTGCAGTAGCCACCAGGGATCCTCCACCTTTTCCGTGTTCTCGGTCCATCTCTTCAGATCGGTTTGACTGCCGACTCTGTTCCTTGATCAGTTGGCCTTTTATTGAGTTGATTTGTCAGTTTGTCGAAATGTTTGTGTGTGATAATTGCTGTTTTTCTTTTATAAGTTAAATATAGCAAAATCCTTCCAGGACTAATCCATCATTTTCAAGGGCAGGAGGAGCAGACTTTGAAGCCTCTTGTGATATGCGCCTTTTTACGAAACGTTTTAAGCCCTTGTTGTTTATATTATTTGGCTTTAAAGGCCACAATCCGCTTCTAGTGTTGTGCAGATTGATTCAATTTTTATCCCATTTGCTTGGGGCTAGTATTAACTAGGGATTTGTTGTAATTTGTAATAATTTCAAAGGTTGTCTGGCTTCTTAATGCACGTCTGCTATGTCTATAAAGGACCGTTACGTACAGCTGATCCAGTGCTGAATAGTACAGGCAGATCTGCATTTCTAAATTTAGTGACCCATGACTTGCAAAATTGTGTTGTGGTTGAATATGAATATTTACTCTGCTCACTGCAGCAGCTTTCTTGGAAATGGTGCATCATAAATAGAGGCAGTACAACGGTGGCGTCACGCTGAGCCTTGACAGAGAGATAACATGTGTTTTCCTCATCCACACATGCCGTCTGTCCGCTCTCTCCTCCCCTAGTGTCTTGTGCTGGGTGCTGGGCCATGTGGGCTGAGAACAGCCATCGAGCTGTCCCTGCTGGGGGCTCAGGTGGTGGTGTTGGAGAAGAGAGAGTCCTTCTCCAGGAACAATGTTCTCCACCTGTGGCCCTTCACCATCTGTGACCTCCGGGGGCTCGGCGCCAAGAAGTTCCATGGAAAATTCTGCACCGGCTCTCTGGATCACATCAGTGAGTGACTGATGGTTCAGTCAGTTAGTGGAGGAGCAAGACTTCCTCAGTTCTTTCTGGGTGACCTCCTTCTTAAAGGAGGGCTAGTGGAGTCTAAACAGAGATCGAAGGATATTAAAGAGTGGCAGTCCTGGAGTAGCTAATTTTAGCGTTTCTTTTTGCATCACTGGCTGTATATAAAGTACCTTTTATTGTCTCAGAGACATATTTTCATTCCAATATATGTGCACGTGTTTGCAGGCATCCGCCAGCTGCAGTTGATTCTATTGAAAGTGTCACTTCTCCTCGGGGTGGAGGTGCACACAGGGGTGGAGTTCCAGGGTTTGACAGAGCCTTCTGGAGATAAAGGTACTCCCGTCTGCCAGCAACATCTTTTGGCTTTTTGCTCATTAAATGATCTGTTGAACATCAGTTATTGTTTGTGTGAACCAAAAAAGTTGCAAACTGAATTTATTATGAAATGAGCTGATAAAACGGGAACGTCAAAAGTTTTTTTTTTTATTTGTTTCTGACAGGATGGATGGCAAAGATTCATCCTGGGACTCATCCTGCGTCAACCTTCCAGTTCGATGTTTTCATTTCTGCTGGTGGAGGCAGGTTTGTCCCCGAAGGTGAGAAAACGCACACTTGAATCACGTCTGAAGCAGTGGGGAGGCCAAAACAGCTGCAATGCAACATCTTGCAAGGTCTCGCTGTTACACATAGTCACACATAGTCACACAACACAAACTTCCTCTGACATCTGCATAAGCATTCAGCAAACCGGTTTCCTCTTTTTCTTCTTTTCCAAACTGTCAGGGTTTAAACACAAGGAGCTGAGAGGTAAGCTGGCCATCGGCATCACAGCCAACTTCATCAACAGAAACACAACCGCTGAGGCCCAAGTGGCAGAGATCAGCGGCGTGGCTCGCATCTACAACCAGAAGTTCTTCCAAGAGCTGCTCACGGAGACCGGTAGGATTCCATGACACCTGCAACCAGCTGCAAGGAGTAGGACATCGACGTATGCAGTGAAGCAGCTGTCTGTGTGTACTGTTGGGACAGTGAAGCAAACAAAGATTCACTTAGTTTATGCCACCGCTTGCGCTAAATGAAGTAGAGTCACAGAGGCATAACATTTCTAATAAGAGAGTGAGTTGTCTTGTTCCCATTTTCTTGTTCATCTGTCAACCTCAAGGTTTGAAATAAGTGTTCACACTGTACAGTCAGGGTGCAGTGTGAGAAGAGTAGAAAGGTTGTTGATCTGGCTTTCATTCTGCAGTTAATTTCCTGTGGCAGTGTTTTATGTGGAGAAATCCACCGTTGCTCTCCGCACTGCAACTCCTCTCTGCATGTGATGTACGTCATTTTGTACGAACCCAAGAGGAATTACGTGTGTGTTGCCCTTATAACCTCGATTGGGCCCATTTCAAAGACGCTTTATTTACTCTCGTGCATGCATGCATGCAGTTTCTTTAGTGCCATTGCAAACATTTGACTCAACAAGTCTGCACCATGTGGAGTCCAGCCAGTATTTCTGCTCTAGAGGGATTTTTTTTTTCACTTCTCCACGGTAACCCTGTTCAGTGAACTAAGTTCTTAAGATGTTCCGTCCAAATTTGAGATGGAGCTGGTCAGTGGACTCGGTGGACCACATCAGACTGCTGCTGTGGCGCTATGACTAATCTGCCCCGAAATTCACAAGGTTCTTTCTCGGTCCACACAGATGCAGAGGTAACAATGAGATGATGATGGCCCTGCGTGAAAGGGGCGGGGCTTCTTTTTTGGAGATGTTAAACCAAATCTCTGAACATGAACTGCTTCCAAACTGGTTAGGTTGGCAGCCTATGTTACCATGGCGATCAAGCCAGGTTAAGAAAGAGCTACCTTCATATGACTGACAACTCTGGCTTAGGCTCAACATACCTGGCTTACCTATCAATTAAACTTCTTATGTCAGCCCTCAGTGAAGAAAATAAGTATATACAAACCAACCAGTGGCAGGAGAACCTCAGTCTGATTTACTGTCAGCCCTCACAAGTCTCCCACACTGGGTCATCCGTTTCCAGCCCACCTTTCTCCCTTTTCCCTTCCAGGTATTGATCTGGAGAATATCGTCTACTACAAGGACGACACCCACTACTTTGTCATGACTGCCAAGAAGAAGAGCTTGCTGAAGAAGGGAGTCATTAAACAGGTGGGAACCACACATCCATTACAGAGAAAAAGTGTGATTCTCATCGGCATCAGATGCATCTCTGTCCAGCGGAGGAAGGAAACAATGAAAGAGCCAATCAGGGGCTCCAGTCTGAGGAGAGAGTCTGTCGATCACCTTGTTTTGTTTTTTCTGCAGTTTGGCCTGCTGTATAAAAGTCATGTCAGTAAAGGTGCAGTGTCTTCTCAGTCATCAGCTCCTGTTCTGTGTTGACAGGACTACAGTGATGCGGAGGATCTGCTGGCTCCTGCAAACGTGGATCGCGAGGCACTCTGCCGCTATGCCCATGATGCTGCCCATTTCTCCACTGGTGGCAAACTGCCGGACCTGCAGTTTGCTCAGAACCACGCCCGCCAACCTGACGTGGCCATGTTTGACTTCACCTGCATGCACCGTGCTGAGAATGCCTCACTGGTGCGGGAGAGGAGAGGCAAGAAGCTGCTGATGGCTCTTGTGGGAGATTGTCTAGTGGAGGTGGGGAACAGCTCTCCTCTGATTTGATACTTTCTCACATACTTACCATGATGGTTTAGAAAAGCTTCAGAATTATTCCCGTCAATCATTAAC
Organism: Aulostomus chinensis; assembly: GCF_037954235.1. NCBI lineage: Eukaryota > Metazoa > Chordata > Actinopteri > Syngnathiformes > Aulostomidae > Aulostomus > Aulostomus chinensis. The sequence goes on from NC_141328.1 coordinate 4,269,141, forward strand.
TCGATGAAATCATTCTGCTCCACTAGTTGTAAATATTGTGATGTGCTCCAAAAAAAAAACTTGTATCTTCTCTCCTCTGCAGCCTTTCTGGCCTCTGGGGACTGGCATAGCCCGAGGGTTCCTAGCAGCTTTTGACACAGCATGGATGGTGAGGAGCTGGGGCCTGGGGGTCCCGCATCTCAAGGTCCTGGCTGAGCGGTGAGATGTCTTTATGAAATTCCACTGTATATCTATATTAGAGCTAATTATTTCATCATTACAGCTAAAGAAATGGTGGGTCATTGGTTAGTGGTGGTTAGCACTGGTTAGCTTGGTTGTGGAGCATCTACCTTCAACTGCTTAGCCAAAATTGGGTTGTGGAGGTAGCAATTTCCAGCTAGCCACATTAACCAGCTCTGACTGGGGGACCTCAAGGAATTTCGAGGTCAGTGTGGAGACTCAACCCCTCCCCTCCTCCACGTAGTCCCCGTTGTGCCTCGGGGCCTCCTCCTTACCTGAGGAGGAGGCATTACCCCTTTTGTATTGTATTACTCCAAGTTGTATGTCAGATATCTCATAAAATGATTTCACAAATACTGACGTGATTTTTCCGTATTTAACCGGATATCGTAATATGAAGTGCATATATATTAAAAAAGGGGCCTCATAATATCATGACATTCATTTTTTTGCCTCGCAGCCAGAATGTTGCGGTTTGATCCTGCAGGTCAGCTGGGGGCTTTCCCATTTTCCTGTAGTTTGGACTTTCCTCCAGGAGCTCCAGTTTCCTCCCTCTGACCACAAACATGACTGTAGGGTAATTGGTGATGTTTAAATACTACGCTAAACTTTTTTTTTTTTTTTCCCCCCTCACAGAATCTTATCAGGCTTCACTCACTGTTTAAATTGCCAGTGCAAAATAAGCTAATCCTTCATTAGCCCCATGCACAGGGGAATTCCAAGCTTATTTATGCAGGACCCCCTAACATGGGGGGGCTTTTCACAGCACGCTCTCTTAAACTGTAATCGCAGAAGGACAGTAAAGTGAAGTCATTTTGATAGGTTACATATTTTGAGTTGGCTGAGATTCTTTATCAAAGACACTGCGACCTTGCGGGTGCATTATCAGGAACACAGTTTTGTTCTGGCAAATGTCTAGACTCTGAAACTTCAAGTGAATCGATCAGGCGCTGCAGCCTTCAACATACCTGACTTTGTCTCTGTCCCAATCAGAGCTGAGAGAGTTGCTTCGTCTTAATTATCTTTTCCTCGTTCTGCAGTGTCTTCTGTTTTCTCACCACCTGCACTTAATGTCATTGTTGAGTCAGACATGAAGGCCAAAGATCTACAAAAGCATGTCAGCTAGTTCCCTTTTCAAAAAACTACAACGTGAAAAAAAAAAACCCGCCGACTCAGAAGTCACCAGCATTGGTGTGGATGCTCTCATCAGCAGCACCTCCCATCCCGAGATAATTGCGCTGTTTGTTGTTTCCAGCATGATCTCTTGATGTGACACAAATGTGGCAGTGAGCTGTTTGACATCTGTCACCCACGAACATTCTCAATTTCTGAAGAAGTTCTTCTAAATAGCTTTTGATCAGATCCGAGCTGTAAATATCTTGTTGACAAGCAGTAAAACCAGATGCTATCTGTGCAGATTCCACTTGATTTTAATCCAAACCAAGCTGGCTTTCCGGCTTCATTATTTTGAACATTTTCTATTTAATTAGTCATGTAGTGTGAAGGCTGATCCTTTAATCTGTGAATTCACCTTCTTACATCATCAGTCTTTTTATATATCAGCGTTGGGTTCACTTCCAAGATGCACTTGCACATTTTATCTATCTGCTTCTTCCATTAGCATTAATTTTTGGTTATGCTTGACTCTTGAATCATCTTGGTTTTTTTTTTCTTCAACAGAGAGAGTATATATCAGCTCCTGTCTCAGACCACACCAGAGAACACCAGCAAAGCCTACTCTGCTTACAGCATCGACCCGCGTACACGCTACACCAGAGTCAACGTCTCCTCCATCCAGACCAGCCAGGTCAGACTTAAATCCTGTCTTTACTCAACAGAGATTTGAAGTGGCTGTAATAGTCATGAAGGTTATGAAAGGTTACATTCCGAATCAACTATAATCTTTATCATTTTATTTAGGTGCAGCACCTTTATGATGTTGATAAATCCAATCCATCAAGCAAGATACAGAAGAAGCGATGGTCTTTCATGCGTCAAGGTTTGTCTGCGCACTGATTATTCTTTGGCGTCCTCTTCATCCGTGCTGCGTCGTGTTGCATTTACATATCACAAACATGAGCAATGTCTGATGTCTCGTCTCTTTGTCCTCTAAGATTCAGGCAGTGGTTGTGAAGAGTTGTTGAAGTGGTGCCAGAAACACACGGCGGGTTATAACAACGTGGATGTGAAAGACTTCACCCAGTCCTGGAGGTCCGGCCTGGCTCTCTGTGCTCTGATCCACCACTTCAGACCTCAGCTCATGTGCGTAGGGACTCAACCGTATTACTTTGGCGTTAGGTCATTATATTTTACCATATAAAGTCAGAGCCTAAGTGAAAACGCTGATCCCTCTTTTGTATCCCTACACAGTGACATGTCTTCACTGGATGAGTCCAATCCCGTTCACAACCACCAGTTGGCCTTCAGCATCTTGGAGAAGGAACTCGGCATTCCACCTGTCATGTCTGCCAGCAGCGATCACACAGACAAGCTGTCCATGGTCCTCTACCTCACCCAGGTCAAGGATGCCTTCACTGTGCCAGCAAAGAGTAAAACCTTGGGTATGTATTACATGCACTGGTTAAAGACATGTCAAACAAAGCAAAAACAAGAAAAAAATTTCAACTCACAGTGGAACGTGGTTTGGAGGCTACTTTTTAAATGTATTTGCGGTCCCGTCTTAAATTGTTCTGGTTAGTTTTCATGGTATTTAGCCATTTTCACCACACTTTTGTTCTATCAGATTGTAGTGGAGGAGCTGCTTCCCTTTTCACTTAGCAAACACAGAGTTAACAGTCGACCAAAAAAGTATGATAGCCTTATCTTGGTCAGAGAAGTCATGGTGATGATGCTGTTGATTAGCATCATGAAATGCTGGGTTGTGAAAGCGCTTTTAGTCTGTTGACCAGAATGCACCTGGGTTTTAATCATTCGATCTTTGCTCGTTTTTGTTAAGTTTTAGTTGACAGAATCTCTCATTTTATTCCGTTTTAATGTGAACAAACATTTTCAGTCCAATTTTGGTTTGTGTAGTTGCTACTACAACACCTACAGCAATAAGGCCTTTTGTTTTTGAGTAAATTGTTGATTATTTTCCTTTTATTGTATTTGTCATGTCATATTTATCTTCTAATATATTTTTGAAGATTGGGGTCAGCAGCATCAATCTTACATAATTCGGTTGCTTAGACACTAGTCAGCATTAGCATCACCTCAAAACTATGTTCATCTTCCCACTGAAATGTGTTTATCAGCGATTAACGGGACGCTGTCTCTTTAAGAGCATGCTACCCACAATTCATTGAGCTGAAGTGACTAAAGCTGTGCACAGAGCCAGCCTCTACTGGTGTAGCTGCTCTCCTGCACTACAGCAGCCGAGCAGCAGCGAGTCACGGTGAGGCGGAGCTGGCTTATCGGGGTCTGATGGGACTAGCCTCTCTGGAGGGGGATCTACTATTCCTGCACTGAAGGAGGATTTTCTCCTGGCTGAGGTATTTTTACTGTGGTATTAGGAGTTTGTTAGGTGTGAGCCCAGCGTTTTGAGGCAGTGACTGAGCTGAAGTGGGTGTGATGTACGCTCCCTCTGCTTGGGATCCGCTGACTGATGTGCAGGCAGGAGGGAGCTGTCAGTCACCGGTAACCCTATCTGAATGATGAAAGATTGTGACTGAAGCTGAGGAGTTTTGATGTGACAAGTTGAATTTAGCAGCTTCCCCTGTGACACCAGAGAAAATACAAGTAAGATTTTTACTGAGTATCCAACATGAAAGGGTGTACCTTGAAAAAAGAATATGTAACAGCTGTATGCAAAGCTGCAAGTAGGCCAGCATCCAAGTATCTTTGCTGTCTTGCGTTAATGTTACAATAAACTAAATTTGGAACATACTAAGATTTGTCTTTCTCCCTTTTCTGTCGGTTACAGACCCTGCAGCCTTCCTACCATCCTCCAAGCCTCTGACTCTCTTCCAGACCCAGTCAGCTGTCTTTTTCCTGAACAAGCTGAAGCACAACTCTCTGCAAAGACGCAAGGTACGCCCACTGTGACCGGAGTTCACTATTTACACAGCACAGAAAATGTTTGATAAAGACATTCTCAAACACGCCGTCTGGTCGGCTGGCGTTGGCGATATCTGGACCTTCCATCTCGGCTGGTCTGTGACTCATGTTTTGCCTGTGAAGAAGCAAAAGGCTGGACATAATTTCAAAGGAAGTTGCTTAATCCTGTTTTTATGTGAATGCTCTTCACACAGCCAACATAATCAGATCACATTATAGTTGTCGTTATTGTCTGTGCAGGAAAAGCTGGCCTCTCAGAAACAAGCCATAGAGACGAGGATGGGAGATGAGGACAGTGTGAGTTTTGCTTCACTAATCCAATTCAATTTAAGAAGTACAAATAAAGTGTGACTCATCAGGGAAACTTTCCCAGTTTGCTTTGTTGCCGCTTCAAGGATACTTGCATTTTGTGTCTTTATGAAGAATGGGAACAAAAGTTACTGGAATTACCTCAGTACTGACTGATGTGGTTTAGTATTTTATGCACGCTACCTGAGGGATTGTGTTTGCTGTTATCTGTACTGATGCTACACCATCCCAATAACTTCAGCTAATGTGACCTCCACAAATAACAAGTGACATTTGGATCACTTGATGCCGGGATGTGGATGCCAACTGGGCTCTGTTTGTGTGATACAGGTCTCTCTCTGCCCATGCAACAGCACTGTTCTTCTATTTTTGGATTTCCTCTCCAATTTGACTGCAAATAGTTACCCAGGTCATAGTGGCATAAAGGCACAGTGTGGGTACGGAGGGTTGATTTCCATTGAGAGTACAGCTAGCCACCTAAACTAGCCTCCCCAAAAAGTCCTCCATGAAGATATTGCCAAGTGTGACCTGTCGATTTGTTAATCTTTTCCTCTAGATCAGAGGTTTTCCAAGCATGAGGTGGGCCTCCCCGGGGGGCTCGGTAAATGGAGGGGAAATGATAATTGGTACAGAAGGTACATCATGTACTACAGCCTGTGATTGGGTTCAAGAGATGCAGAAATGTTTAGGGGAAATTGGACTGTTTTTCCTAATTTCTAAGGGACAGAATCCAACGAACGCCTCAGATCACTCCATTGTCACAGATCCACACGTATGTAAAACAGCAATATTGGGCTGCCGTGGCTAAATAAATGACTATCTTTGAGATCGTGTTTACAGGCATCCAGCAACAAAACTGTACATAATGTAGGAGGGGTAAGCTTATTCTAAGCTTTGTGTAAGGGGAGCCCCACCATCTCAGTCTTTGTAATCTGCTCTAAATAACATCCCCCGTTCGCTCACACCTTCCTTCCTGCAAGAACTCACCTTCTGCATGATTTCAGAGGGAGAAATTTTGGTGAGACTTCTGTTGCATCTTAGCACTCAAATCAATCTCTGCAGGGATCCTTTGCATAATTTTGTGCGACATACTTTAAAACAATAATCCGGGTCTGTCGGTAGGGGAAAAAAAACAGACAAACATTTGCATTATTCACCTCGGCCAAGTACGTAATGTGATCACCTGTTTGTGTCCGTCTGCTGGCTGGTGGGTTGTTAGCGGGATGTCTCAAAAACAAATGGACAGATTTGGATGAAACCTGATGGTCGATGGGAATATTTCAAAGAACAAGTGAATAATATTGTTTGAACCTGGATCTCGAGGGGTCTTGGAGGTGACTGGTGGGATTTAGCTAAGAGCTTTTTTTTCTCTCTCTTTGAGTCCACGTGAGGGTGTTGAATGAAGAAGGTTTCAGCTTCTGGAAATCAACAGTATTATGTTCTTGATTTGCGACACAGAAGATGTGTTTTTGACATCTGGCCCATATCTAAAAATGTCAGCATTTTTTGGATTAAATTCATTGTGGTCATGTGGAGAGACCAGTTGGCTCCTCTACATAAGAAAAGTAATTGGTAATCGCAGACATTTTCTGTAGATTGGAGAGAGAATTTATGAACTGGTTTTAATGATATTATGTTACTCTTCTGTATCAGTGAAGCCTCTGAGTGATTTCTAGTTTCTTTACTGTGATTTCATGGCTCCAGTTTTGAGAGTTTTTTTCTGAATATTGGACCATTCCAGTAATTTTAGTCCCTAGTAATAATTCTGTCCAAAAAAAAAGATGTAAAAATGCAGCCCAGACTTTAAGATACTGGAAGTATACTTTAACGCATCTGACGTTTTCTCTCAGGCGGTGGCGCCCCCTGTATCCCCTGAGCTCAGTCCTTTGCCTGCTCCTCTGCCTGAACCTGAGCCTGGTGTATCGTTGACTGACAGCGAGGCATGCTTCCTCTGTGGTAAGAGGGTCTACGTCCTGGAGCGCATCGGTGCTGAGGGCAAGTTCTTCCATCGGAGCTGCTTCACTTGCCACCAGTGTGGCGTCACGCTCAGACTTGGAAGCTACAACTTCGACGGGACCACAGGTAGGGACGTCTGTCGAGCTCTTATCGGAAAATACTGTTGAAACTAACTTATGGATGTGACTCACTTGGTGCTCCATCACCGTAAAGCCCTTCTGGATTCAACAGCACTCACACCTGTGGTGTAACGTGTCCTCTCAGAGCCTGAAGGAGGTTTTCCTGCAGTAAATGAAACACCCCTGATTTATTATTTTTTATATTTATTAATTTGCACTACATCCCTTTTGAATTGTTTTCCATCCAGACTGAAAGATGAATAATTGAAGCAAGCAGCATCATGCACTTGTATCAGACTTCTCAACTATTGTCTTCATCTGTGACGTCCCCTCAGGGAGGTTTTACTGTGAGCTGCACTCTGAAGAGCTGGAGCTGCAAAACACAACTGGAAACCCTTCTTGTAAGGTGGGTCGCTGAGGAGAACAGATGTAAAGCACTCTGTTGTCTGCTGCTGAGATGCCATGTTGCATCCTTGTGTCACGGGATACATCCTGCTGGTGTCTGGTTCCATGTCGTCATCCCGAAGAGCTGACTCACTCACCGCAGTTTGTTGATGATGGAGTGTGTTGATTAATTCACGCTTAAATATAAGTTCCAGTCTTAGTTTGTTTTAATGCTATTTTCAAAATTCTAGTGGCAAAAGAACACCATTGTCACTAAAATGAAGACGTCTGACAATATTTGGCCTTCTTCCACTGTTCAGTGAGCAACTGTGAGCTGATTCTCTGCTGCACACTGCAGGAGACTGTGAATCCGCAGGGCACAGTGAAGAAGTTGGTTACCTCGTCGAGAAATTACATTTGCAGCCTGTCGCTTCTGCACTTCATCTAACAGCTCGCTGTCGCTGCCCCTTCCCGTTCCAGTAGTCCTTGAAATATTTCACACTAATCTGTGGTCAAAAAATGATGCAGAAAATGATTGTTGTCTAGTTTCCTACATGTATTTGTGGTGATGTCATGGTCCTTTGGGAGGTGGAAGTAGATCACCAAGCACAAAGTGGATGTAAATGGCTTTGAGGGAAAATGATGATTATATCTTAAATTGACACCTAAAGAGGTGAAGGTACTCCATATTCCTGCGTGTACCCGCTGTTATACCACTGCACGATAGTGGCCAGTACCAAACCCCCTGACAAACACATTTCCTGTTACTCTTTCACAATAAAAATCAACTTGTGTTGCAGAAGAAGGAAATGTTCCATCTGCATTAGCTGTATAGCCGCTCACTACCAGTGTGCTACCATGTTCACTGACAGTGACTTGAATTGAAATTCCTCTACATTTCTGTAAACCCTAGAAACAGATAAACTAAGACTGGAGCTGTAAAACCCCTTCCGTGGTGCCCGGAGGATGCTGTGTGAAATTTGAATAATTGATTCAAGTGATGTTAATTGAAATTGAAAATAGAAATGATTTTGAGGTTAAGAGTGGTTGTTCCAGAGAGCTGAGGCTAGCAGTTTGGAGCTACAGCAGCTGCCCATTGTGACAGTTATGCAATAATAAGCTTTGCCAAACGTTTCTCTGTTCAGGAGAGTGAAGGAAATGAAGAGAATGGACTTTCCAGCGATGAATACACACTGTCTCCATCAGATGAAGAGTATGAGCACACACTGGACTCTGGTCCACCACATTCACCTGGTGGACAAGACCAGCATGCACTTGAACCCAGAGAGGACTCCCAAGAACCAAATGAATCAAAAACCCCTGTGGATCCTGAGTCCAAATCAGAGGAACTGGAACTGACTGAGCAGGAGAAGGGGGAGCTTCCTCCCGCAGTGCCCCACCCAGTCCCCAAGCCCCGCATCTCTCATCAGACCACACCCAGCCCTCAGCCCTCTCCTCCAGTAGCAAAACCTCGCACAGTCCACCTTTTTAATCCTTCAACTCCAAAGCGGGAGATGCCCAAGACACCAGACTCTCGTCCCAAACAATCACTGCGAAAGCTTCAGCTAACTGACGAGGAGAAAAACCAGTTGGTGAATCTTCAGAGCTTCAGCGCAGATTCTGACTCAGAGACACCCGGCGGGTCATCGTCCTGCTCCTCTTCCTCTGTAACCGCAGGAGGTCCGAGCCCTCCAAAACCAGACGGACTTGATGGACAAGAAGAGGAGGGGTATTGGAGTGGGAGTACGGCCGGTCACTTTAGGGACAAGAGGAATCGACGCTGCTTCAGAAGGAAAGAGATGCCAAGCGGGCAAGTGCGAGTACGATCCAAGTTTTCACCCTGGAACCTCTCGTCCCCGAGGATCAGCAGAGACACCCGGCTCAGTGTCCTGGTTAACCAGCCGGGGAGAGTGGGTGAGTTGAAGACCCTCCACGCATGCCACACATTTGTGTAAGACAAAACAACATGAGGTGTCGCTTCCGTCTGTGACTCATTTAATACCTTTTACATTTCTTCTTGCCTTCTTTTTCCACAGAGACAACATTCAGACATGTTCACAGCGCCTCAGAGGAGGGTGTCGATGGAGACGCTGATGACGACGATGACGACGACGAAGATGACGCGATGTTTGAACAAGATATCGATTTATTTGATGAGAAGGTAAGGAAAGCTTTTGATTTAGATTAACAGGGATCACTAAAGTCACTTCTAATTACGACTTTTCCAGTTTCAGTCTGTACCATCTGACCCTGTCGAGGCTGAGAAGTTGGAGCTGATGAAGATGAGGACGCTGGAGCGGCGGGCCAAGATGAGCGAACTACAGCGGCTGCGTAAAGCTCAGGTCGGTGTCTCTGTGTACCGCTGTTACGACACTTGTCTTTGCAGATTTTAAGCCGAATACTGAGTGCTCTCAGTGTCTCTGTATGCACTATTGTGTGTATGCATTGATTGTTTTAACTACATCATAGACACACATTGACGTGATCGATCCATTGTGACGTGGAGGAAACCTCCCACGGCTGCTGCCTCATGTTACCTCTGATACACCGAGCTAGTCATCTGAATTACTGTGAAACATTGTGTCTTTCTGTTCTTGTTCTCTGTTATTTTATATGCCGATAGAACAACTGCATAGAGAGGGGGGAAAAATAGACCAGCCACATAAAAATAGAGATCTCTACTCCCGTGATCAATGTAGCAGCTCCAATTGATTATAATGGAAGCAACCAGCTACGACAGTCGTGTCGCATTGCAGACGCTCCCGCTGTATTTCATCAGTTGGACTTCTGGAGTATTTGGTGACATTGGTGGCTACTGTTGGTAATGGCGCACACAGGGCTGCAGCAGCCATTGTTAGAGGAGTTGGAGATGTGAAGCTCTTCTCTCTCAACTCACTTTTGCCTTTGTGCAGAGTGTCTTTGGTGCATTTTTGATGAATAACCACAATCAGTGGAAAAGTTTATTACAAAAACTCTCGTCACTGTTGAAGCCAGCCCAGGTCTTGTCAGTAGAATGTTAAGCAGCGGCAGTATAATCCTAATAAAATGCTGATTCTGCTGTAATTGAAAGGGGCTGATATAAATTAGGATAAACGACAGACGGCAACTCTGGGTCACATTCATGTATCGTTCTCCCGGTGCGGGAAGGCAATCCTCCTCCAGTAATGAAGTAGAGATGTAATCACAAAGCGCGAGTACATCAAACGGTCACCGTAGCAAAACATTTCAAATATTGGAATTCGTGAAGGTATTTTTTTAAATATGACTTCTTCTTTCTGTGGTGCACAGTCAATACAGAGACGGCTGGAGGAGATTGAGGTCACCTTCAGGGAGTTGGAGGAGAAAGGTGTTGTGCTGGAGCGAACCCTGCGAGGAGAAGCTGGTAAGACCCCCCTGTTAACTGCACTCACCTGACGCCTGCAAGTCTCACAGACTTCTGCTGATTTTTAAGGTGCATTTAGCAGGGGAACGCCACCAACTTCCGTCTGTTTTAAAGGTCCTGGTGTTCTGCTGCTCATATGGAAGAACAAACAAACAAAGGCTTTCGTGGCTCTAGGGTGGGAGGGTGAGATATGGTGAAATCTGATAAACCTAGGATAAATGCGTTGATGTCACTCGAGTCTGGGTCAGTTCAGGCCACAATGACTTTGTCTTTAAGAGGAAATATAATACTATAGTTGAGCTTAATACTTCTATTTTGGATATCTACTGCAGGCTTTCAAACACACGTCATTGAAGTTCTCTTAAAACGACTTTATGCCAATATTTGCATCCTACCCAACCAAAATTGTTCAGGTTCAGAATACTGTAATATCTTGATTGTAAATGATCAATTTGGTAAATAAAAAGCAGAGGGGGGGTTTGGTTAAAGAGAGAGAAATGATTTACAGTAATTAGCCGAGTGCAAAGATAGAAACATTGTATTTTTCAAAAAACAAATTAGAGAACATTTTATAGATTTTTTTTTTTTTTTACTTAAAGAATACAAAATGGTGAATGTCAATCAGACAAAATGAGTAAATCTGAATGAACCATGAACAAAACGGTATCCAGGAATCATAGAAATATGTAATCTTAGGTCTCCAAGTTTCTCATAACTCAGTCACACCCCCCCCCCCCCCCTCTTCTTCAGGCGGCGGCGGTTCTCCTGACATGATCGAGCAGTGGATCCAGCTCGTCCACGAGAAGAACGCGCTGGTTTCTGAGGAGTCTGACCTCATGGTGGCGTAAGTGTGCTTAAATATCAGGCAGTAAAACCCAGTGCAGGCCAGTGACGTCACCCTGAGAGAACAACACAGCTTTTCTGCCTGGCAGAAACCGCAGGGTCCTAAACATGCACCTCCTAACACTGCGCTGACTGTTTGTGCTCACCGCGGTAACTGATATCCTTCGCAGTCACGTGTCCTTCTGATGACCTGCAGGATGTAATGTTGGCTTGATGTTTGTTCTCCTCTCAGGTCTCGACAGCTGGAACTGGAAGACAAGCAGAGCATGTTGGAGTTGGAGCTCAGGAAGTACATGGACCTGAATGGTGTGTACACACATCAGCACGCGCGCTGTTGAGGGAGCTTTCATGAACGGCCTTATTGATTCTGCTGCAGCCAAACAACACTCATCTTTTGTTTGTGTTCCGTCACCCCGCACACAACCTATCCACCGATCTATACGGGCCAGTATTTGGGTAATGACACTTTTGAAAGGTGGGGGGAGATTAGTCCTATATTTCATACTTTAGATCATTCTATTTAAATTAAAGGCGCAAAACCAACTCTTGCTTCATTCTGTTTAGTTTTTTGGTCCTATGTCACATTTTCTGTTGTTTTTTTTTTCTTAATCTGTATATTTTTATTTATTCATGTAGCTCATTGATCAGTAAGAGCTTTGACTTAAGTGAGGAGAAAAAAAAGCCCCAAAAACGCCGTAAACGGAGAAAAAGGGCAGAAAACTCAGGGTGAGTCTCCCCGGCTGGATGGATAAATAACTAATAGATGTCACAAGTGAAGGTCGAAAGTCTCAGTATTCTTGATTATGCAACAATTGATTCAATTCATAAAAATGTCTGATACAAGTAGATAAGATGTGTGTGGTGGATCCGGAGCTCCTCCTCTCCGGGGGGGGGGGGGCAGCTTCTGGGAAAGGAAACAAAACAGAAGGACAAGAAACGTCATGAGCACTTAAACAGAACAGGAAAAAAAATCACAAGATTTGTGTTAACATTCTGATACCAAAATAGAGCGAGAAGTCTGTTGTGTTGTGAGTTTTTATGTCTCTTTTAAGAGGTTTGACACAAATTCCTGACGAGCAGAAGCAGATATCAGCGGGGAACAATCCCAAATGGACTGTTCTGAAAAATACTTTGAATCCTACAAACATTTCTGGCAAAAACTTGGAATACGAGGGATCATCTTCTAGTCAGGCTGTCTTAAACCGTCCTTTTTCAAGTTAGATCCCCTCCAGGAGACGTGGAAGGCAGGCGGCTCACGGGAGGAAGTTTTGACTTTGTAGTATGACAGGGTAGTACTGCTGTTTGCTGCGGTGATTTTATTTGGATACTAAATGTACTTGGATGTGTTTTTTCTCAGACAAGACACAAGAGCAGCAGGCAGAGGAAGATCGAGTCCTGCAGCAGATGATCGAGGTGGTGGACATGCGCGACTCTCTGGTGTCCTTCCTGGAGGAGAAGAGGTTGAAGGAGATCAGCGAGGAGCAGGAGGCCTTCTCCATCATGGAGGCTAAACGACACTCCAAGGCTGGAGCTCAGGTTCACTGGGCGTAAGGTTTTCCTGCACACTTACCCAACATGCACCTGTACCATGACCTGGGGATTAACTGAGAGTGACACTTGCTGCTTCAGGATTGGAAACGTTTGCAAAGCCAAAGACGATTGGGGGCGACCCGGCACAAGCAGCCCCTCTGGGTTTAGGAGGGAGAGCTTCTCGTTTACACCGTAGTTGTAGACTTGGACATCTGAGGCTTTGAGTTGACGAGTCCCAACAATCCTCCGGCGAAACGCTGGCTGTCACGATGGTGGACAGCAGACCACATCTGAGCGTTGGCTGAACAAACCCTGCACCGCGAATAATCCCCACCCGGCGTGGGACCTTTGCCTTGTTTGGTGTCATAAAAGTGTGACTTGCGTACAAAGCAAAGACTCATCGGCATAAAATCACAGCTGTGGAAAAAACAGCAGTTCCCGACTTGGCAGCCTCTGAGATAAAACTAGATCACAAACACGTTAGAAAGAAGGATGTTTTAATAGCTTGATGCTCATTGTTTGTTTTTTTCTGGTGTCATAAAGTTCTACAGCACACAAAGATAGAAAATAATAATTCTACGTTTGTATAACGATTATAACGGTTGAGGAAAAAGCTCAAATGTAGTTAAGATAACGTTCAATTCCGTTTTTAGCATTAATGACTTATTTTATAACATCATTTCCTGTATGACACGTCGTAGCACTTCCTGCTGTTCACCATGACGCTTCCTGATTGCATGCTGGGCGGTTAATCTCAGGGGTTGGCTGTTCTCCTCTCCAGGATCACCGACGGCCTTCAACTGCTGGTGTACCATACCGTCACAGGGGGATTCTGGGTAGCCAAATCTATTTATAAATGCCATTGTTTATCATTTGAAGATGTTTGTATTCATATATCTATTGGCAAAATAGCAGAAAACAAGGCAAAGAGCTGTTATATATATATATATATATATATATATATATATATATATATATATATATATATATATATATATATATATATATATATATATATATATATATATATATATATATATATTCATTGTTCTGCTGCCATTTTGTGCTCCCTGGACAGCGATTCACAGTATATGAAATAAAGATAATGCACTTTGATGTTTCCATAATACTTGGAGATGTTAAGTTTTATTTGCAAGGGTGTACTTGTGCAGTACTCAAGTGTCTTAAAGTAAAAGGTAAAGGTAAAAGTAAAGTTTACTTGAGCAGGAGAAATACTAGTCTAAAACATGTACGTGACTTTTTTTTTTTTTTTTTAATTTAGGCCAATGTTTCTGTTTTTTTACATTTTTTCTTTACTTTTTTTTTTTTTTTACTCTGTAACACATTTAATTATAGCAAAGTACAATACTTAAAACATAAGTAAAAGTTAAATTACAGATTTTAAAAAGTACTTTAAAACATCGTGCACACAAAAACTACTCAATTACAGTAAGTGTAATTAATTTCCACCTGTGTTGTGAAGTCTGTTCGTAATGACTCAGTCCAGACAGAACCTCCGTAATTCTCCCTGGCGCCGATTCACCGTGGAGCCGGAGGAGGCGCCTTCGTGCACCTTCATGATGTCACTCTGCCGTTTCACGTCATCCCAGGTTATGATTAGGGTTAGGGTTGATATCTGGTGAGGGGGCCGCTTCGATCCCTGCACTCGTGGTCACGTTCAGCACTGAGCGTGGAGGATGAGTACTCTCTCCTCACAGCAGCAGTACCGGGTCGTACGGCCGCACACGCAATTGAAATTTAATCCAAATCCCAATACCGCCTGTAGCGATTTTCAAATGGCAGGCAGGAGGAATATTTGTGAAGGTAGCAATTTAAATGAGATACTGTGGTGCTGCAGACACCCTGCCTACACACCACTGAAGTGTGTGTGTGTGTGTGTGTGTGGTACAGATCCTACAAAAGTCACACCCTTATCGTTTTAACGGGTTTTTCAGCGAAAATGAGATGGCTATTATTAAAAAAGAAATAGCATTCCATCTAACATTGCAATATCAACCCTCCTGGGTTGGGTAACTAATGATGGTTTCTTTCACATTTTATTCATCAGTCGGGAAATTTTAGCACCTGAGAACCCACTGGGAGAGTCATCGCTGCGGTGTTCAAACCAAACGCACGCTGAAAGCAGCCTCCAGTGTGAGTGTTTTTATTAACTTTTATCTAAGTGCAGATTCTTATTTGTGAAGGGTCTTCAATCTTATTCTTTCCCAAACTTGACAAAACGCTCTCCGCAATATATGTGATGCAAAAATGCGACGTGGATGGGTGGCATGGATGCGCCTGGTCAAACGTGAAGTAGAATCCTAGTCCTCTTTAACACCAGCAACTAAAAGAAGGAAATTACGTTTTCGCTCAAATCTCGCATCAGGAGCCAACTATTCCCTGTTCAAGCGCCACATGGGCTCATCACTTTTCCTTCCTCAATATGATGCTGTGAGAATCAGCCCATCCTGTCAATCATTCTTAAGTATTTTGTGTTGCTGCCACATGATCAAGCTGATTGAATATTTGCTTCAATAAGCCCGGAAACGGCAAACAACGGCTGCAGTGGGAGCGTGTTGCACTGCTGTCCTGGGTTTGGCTGCTGTTCCATGTTCTTATGTCTAGGGGGCACTGTTGTCCCTCGGGCTGGAAACTGGAAGCCAGAAAAACAGGAGATGGGAAACTGCTCACATGATCCCTTTAAGATCCTCTGCAGGGACATTTAAAGTTATTTTCCTGCACAGTTGCAGTAAAACTTGATAATTTACAGTCAAATATTTAAAAGTCTAACACTGAGACGAAATGTGTTTCAGTCTTCCTTGTGTACGTTGCGTGTTTGACTACAGTTGGCTTGCAAAATTTGTGTAAACTTCACAGTTGCAGAAAAGTGGGACTCAAGAAATATGGTTCTGCACCGTAACAAACGAAATGTCGAATAGAATTCAAATGAAATGAAGACAAAGGACTTCAGATTAGATTAGAAAAGTAGTGGTTCTACGAATGTTGACCTGTCGCCTCACACCAATAAACCCCCCCCCCCCCCTCCCAGTGGAATTTTATAGATTTTTATTTGAATTTGATTATCAATTATCATCCCGACTGCCCACTTTGTTGAAATAGTGTTTATTGAATAATCACTCAACCACGGGCTTCAGTGAGTGTAAACGTGTATTTTTTTTTGTCTTTGGAGCCTGTATTTAATTGCTTTATATAATCTTTATTGTGTTCACGTAGGTCGTTAATGGCCTGCAAGCAGCAGTAAAACCAAGGTAATCTCAGGTTATGTGAGCAATAAGTAGTTTTAGCTTCAATTAAATCAAGTTGCGTAACACTTTCAACACCAAAATAGCCCTTTTTTTAGATTTAAATCCTGCCGGTGTTGTTTTGGAGCATTTTTGAGGTCCTGTAGATGTTGAGTAGAAGGTTCCTCTATGGTTCCGTAGGTGCGAGCTGCTGGACTTGAGCTCCCAACACCAGCGGGGTTAGAAGAGTCAGCGAACACGCGGCTGATCCCTTTCGTCTAATCCCGTTCACCTTTCATCGAATCGTAATGGATCTTAAGCTCTTCAGCCAGTCGTAACTGTTCGGAATTTCCTCTGAGGACAATACACAGATTTATCTGACATCACTTTCATGATAGAAGTGAGTTTTAGATAATCAAGCTGGCTGAGTTCAAGCTCCTCATTTTGACGAGTGAACTTTTACAGGATGTAAAATTACGTAACTCAGGCCTGACGTCAGCGCTTGGTAAACCTTCATCACCACGATTCCTTATGTGCAACAGATGGAGACTGCTTTGGTGCAGTCGGATGAGTAAAAATACTCCCGCTCTCGTCAGTATTTGGGTCCTAAAACCTTAGTTTGCTTTGATTTTAAAAGAAAATTCTTGTAGTCAAAATTGTGTAGGAGCACAGTGCAACTATCTGCTTTTATTTTAATCAGTTTGCTGGAAACATTTCAAAGTGTTTTCAATCCTGAGCCATAAAAATGACAAACAACAGGCTCGCTGCGAATTAATGAAAACAAAATACACACAAAATACTGAAAACGAGGGATGCGTGATCATATCAGCGTGTCATCGGGGTCAGCAGGTACTGGTAACGATGCAGTAAATCGATCATTCACTGGCTTTTCCCAGTGTTTTAACCATTTTAACAATGTATACATGTGATTTCCAGTGTCAAAATATCATATTAACAGCTAAATCAATTGGAAAATTAGAAGATTTTGGCCCAAAAAAAT